>NC_051391.1:12006946-12019446 GCF_015228065.2 Penaeus monodon | reverse complement strand
TTCAGGAAATGTACGAGATCCCTCATATATAATCATGATAAGAAAACAATCCCACCTGAAATATTTACCTGTGCACTCATATATCTATTGTCATATCTGAAATTCTATTATCACTCAAGCACCTTTCCTGTTCTCTATTAGAAGAGGAAAGGTGTTTTAAAACTGCAATGTGAGAAACATTTCTTTCATTTTCCATGTTGAGGCCTGTTTCATATACATTTATGAATTTCCTCATAATATAATCATCATACCAAATTTTACAACCTAGAGCTTCAGTGGCCAACAATCTAATTATATCTAGGTGATGCCTTTCCTATGATTAATACACATATACTTCTATACTTTCATATACCACTGCACTGAAAAGTAGGGGGGGGGGGGAGTTGTCTTCCTCTCATACACACCTGCTTTAAGACACAAACAACTCAGCTTGTTTCTCACCTTAATCCACTCAACATCATCTCCTCCAAGAGCTCTGACAGGGACCAGCTTCACTTGTCTTTGCCTTCCAGCAATAACCATGATGAGCTGCTCCTCTGCGATGTATTCCAAGCTCACTATCTTCTTACCATCTCCTATGCGTGCTATTTCTGTTGAAGCAAATCATTCACTGAGGTCAGACATAATAAGTACAATGGCTTGTTTTTGTAATGATTACCTCTTAAAACTAGAGAAAATATTATTCAAACATTATGGTTATCATTATCATCACCATAATCATACTCATAACTCACTGATTTGTTTGCAATTTTTAATCAACCTGTAATCAAAGAACTGCTATATTCCATAAAATAAATGATTCATAATTGTTAATAACAAGACCCTTTATTTCAAGCATTTTTTGTACATTTTTGTATATTATTATATGGTGTTATTTTGACACTGATTAAATGGTATCACTTAAGTACAGAAACCCCTGTGATATCTAAATCCTATCACAACTATTTGACTGACCAGAATGCAGAAACCACTGTTTGTACTTAGAAGACAAAAATAATCACACACATTATTTCAGCACAATTTAATAGACGTCTTTATTCACTGCAAAAGACTGCAGCAGCACCACTTGGAAATCTGATTTTGTTTTACATACCACAGTTATCCAGGTCTATACAGAAGAGGCCTTCCTCAGCACCCACAAGAAGACGGTCTGGATCAATGACAGTTCCACACACTGCATTTTTAATGAGTGTTACACTGCCATCAACAACTTCATGGGCACTAAATACCTGTTGAAATTAAAGAAAACACAGACAATTAAGATGCATATATGAACAATATTTCCCTGATATTAAAATGATTTGTAAAAACCAACAGTTTCCTTGTCCCATATCAAGATACCAAAAATCCCAATAATCTTTTACAGCAAACCGACTGTTTACTCACTTGTCTATTAGGTAGTCTGTTTCTCTTGAGAATGCGATGTAGCTCATTTAAGGCTACAACCCACTTGGTCTTCTCATTTTCAGTGTCTGCTAGCATGAGTGTGTGGTGTCTTACTCCCACCATGGATGATGTTGTTACCTAGAGAGTTGGTATAATTCAGTATTTTTCTTTCATTTCTAGTGATCTCTTCTAATTATGTTACTTCATCATATCAACTACAGCATAAAACTTGGTGCTATTAACATAAACAACTTCCACTTCCATACTTACCCTAAATATACATGGAATATCTTTTTTGTTGGCATGAATGACATCTGAATCCCTTACTGTTGACACTTCAAATTGGTCATCTCTCATATCTAGGACTGTGCTTACCCAAACACTTGGTAAAGCATTCCTGTGAAACACACAATATTGTGATGAAGCTTCCACAAATCTTATATCTGGTGTATTCAGTTTATCTTTCTGAATAATGACTGAAATAATAAATTAATAAACTGTTTGTGTTCATATTTCATGTTCACTTTTTTCCAACCCTTGCAAAGGAAGTTAGTAATTCAGTTTATACTTTTAAAAAGCTAGTACAATAATATGGTAAATTCAAAACAATCTTGACTTATTTGAACAGGAGTTTATGTAAAATTACCAAAAAATAGAAAAAAAAATTAACCAACCTATCTGGTGAAATATCATAGAGAAAAAGCTTGAAGTCGCACACCACAACAAACTGTCTGGACCAGCCCTTTTTGACACCTCCAGGTTTAGGCACCTTCACAAATCCTTCATATGCAGTTCCAATGCCGCGAGTAGGATCTATGCCTAATGGTCTTTTCGCTTTGGGAGGGAGAGAGAGAAAGTTATGACAACATGTAACTACAAAAATTAAACAGGTCTCTTGCAAATATGTAAAAAAAAATTTACATGATAAGAAACCATAACCTTCACACTTACTCTGATCAGGTGGAACAGGGCAGATTTGAGGAACCTTGTCCTTACAGGTGGTATGGCAGGCAAAGCCACATACTTCACATACAACCCCCTGGCGAGTAAGCCCCACCATTAGGGAGGTGCAGTGAGAGCACTTGATAGGGTTGCTAAATGACCGCACCAGGAACTGATGGGCCTTCTGCTTCATCATATGAGGGGACGGGCCTCCGCCACTGCTGCTGCTGCCTCCAGAGAATGCCCCAGAGGCATGGTGGTGGGCCATGGTTGGCATTACGCCAGCAGGAACATTGGCGGCAGTGTGAGGTAATGGTGGAAGAGGACGAGACTCCATGTTGGGAGAGCCCAGCTGTTCCTGTTATTAGAAATGTATACAAAACGTGAGTTACTCACATCCCTCAAAAATCATTAATCAATTACTAAATTATATAAATGATAGTCACATATCCAAAACCACTGACATTAATTATAAGCCTACCACAACATGCAAAATTATCCCATTAATTTTTTTTTTCTTTTTTTTTTTGTACCCAAAAAGGTATGTTATATACAATAGAAACACTATTCTAATTCCAAATTTTGTCTCTTTGTTTAGAATCCAATTGTCTCATGCACCAAACCAACCTGACTAACAAAGGAATGAGACGAGGCTATGGAGGGAACGGAAGGAGCTCTGTTGTCTTCCACATCCCCTTCCTCTGACTCTAATGATCCCTGTCGTCTTAATGAGGTCTCCTTCAAAAACTGCTCCAGGAACGACATCTGTGAAGCTGGACGTTCCAACACTGTAGGAGGGCAGAATTCAGGGGCAATAAGCAGACTGCCTACATCAAATATACAAAATGCTGGTAAATAGAAAGGAGAAAGGAAAGTGAGAGAGATAAAAAAAAAAAAAAAAGAGATGATGAAAAGTCCTTAAGGCTTGTATAGTAATTAAAAAAAAAAAAAAAAAAAGACTGAGACAATGAATCTGTGATACTGTACAATGTGAATTCCAATAAAATATTTATTGGAAAAGGAAAAGACCAAAATATTGTTGTATTTGACAAGCTCATAGATCTTCTTTTGCATTCTGCCTTACTTTGAAAAAAGCAATAATAATGAGTAAAAATATATCTACAAGATACCAAGAATGAACCTTCTTCACTTTGTATTTTTTCAAAAGCTGATCTAACCAGAGATTATAAGGAAATTACAAGACCTACATTCAAAACAATACCAATACAGTTTCCCTTTTCAGGGTTGCAATGATTAAATAACTTTACATTGTACACTGATCTTAAAACTATGCATTACAATGCAACACACACCACCAGATCTAAATTTGCTACAAGATCAGCTAAAGGAGGAAATGCTTGATATTGGTAGTGCATTTGTGTATATACTTATAACAATCAGCACCACTTCTACTGCTATGGTAACATTCTAGTCAGAAGCTGAAACAAGCAGTTTCCAATATATCATCTCAGAGTTCTAGTAAAAATTCTTACCAAAACCGAACATACTTCTTCCGATAGATCCTAAGAAAAATATATATACTAAGATTAGACATGCACATAAAGTTTCAGGTGACGATATATCTAATTCCATAAACGTTCCTTTCGTTCTGAATATCTCAAACAATTATCCCCACCTAAGAAAAAGAAAGAAAGAAAAAAAAAGGAAAACTAATATTTGATTGTTTTAAAAGAATATCCACATTGTGAGCACTATGCAAATGCCACAGTGACTGGCTATATCATCATATGACACAAATCAAGGAGTGTGTTAGTTGTTAATTCAATACCAGACGAAACACACTGAATCACATTTCTTGGCCAGAATTCTGAAACTTCCCACAGGCAGGCAGAAAAATGGCTCAATAACTTATTCTCATGCCTGGGCCCTTTCAAAGTGACGAAAAAAATGAAAAAATTAAAAAGAGAAAAAAAGGAAAAAAAAAAAAAATCTTAAAAAATGGCTTTACAACATAGTTTCAGAATTGGGACCCAACTTGGGTGAGTGTGTTTAACTTAAGACAAGACAATCTGGCCAGCAGGTTTTGGTTTGTCATATAGCCCTATTTTCACAAACTGAATCTATCTATACTCTAAATATCAGCATATATATATTTTTTGCTTTTCTTTTTTTAAATCACCCACTCTTTGATATATAAAAGTTAAAATTTAAAAGTCATTTGTTATAATTCTTTCCAGTACATTAGAAAACACACTTTGAAAAAATTCAAATCCAATGACCAAAACCTGTTCTAATGGTCAATATAAAGCCACGCAAATAATGAATGAAAAAAAAGTACATTAAAAAATAATATATAGGGATGGGTGGGGGACATGAGACAAAGGGCAATCAAAATGGGGCTCAGTCATGGTACATTACCAAACTTTCGAGTCTTGCGTTCCTGCGTGGCAGCTGCATGTGCGTGCGTGCGATCAGAAATAGATTTTCATGAGAAGGATGAGGAAACCCCAGAGGCAGCTAGTCAGCCCAATGAACAAGGGCATTTTGTCTGCAGCACCACCCAAAGAAGATGATAACTGGGTCAGTGAGGGACCTCGGCATACACACCCCATAAAAACAACACCAATTTTGGGGAGAAACAGATCATTTACCACTAATTACCCATACGTAATCTTTCTAGAGAACTCAGCCATTAGCTTAGTGTTTCTGACTGCTAGATTTGGCTCATTGGCCAAAGGCATTTAAATTTTGGACAAACCTGTTGCACAGTGATTCTTCTTCAGTCTTTTACAACATGGAGAAATGTGGGGTAAAAAATTTCCAAACACAAAATGAAAAGAAATCCTAAAATCCTAAAACATGAGACAAAGATAATAACATCATAAACCAAACTTGTACACCTAAATAAATGTCATAACAAAAACTCTAGCCTCATTTAAGAATATATCAATAAATATACATTAAAGAAAAATCTCATATTTAGCTATTTAACATATCACATGAAACAAACAACTAACCAACCCTTCAAGTATAATACTCCATTCCCAGTGACATAGTCCGTGAGAGAGAATCACAAACAATACTTGCAGACAATGAATGTTGAAGAAAGTAAAGTGGACATAAGACAAAACAAAACAAAACAAAACAAAAATCTTCTCCATCCATACAATCTACTCCCAACAACTTTTCTCCTTGCTCTAGAAAGCTAAACTTGCGCAACCTGTTAAGAGTTGTTAATGTCTCGCATTTGAAGTGATATTGCAGACAGCTAAGTAAGACAGACATCTCTTGCAGGGTCCCATTGCTGTGCATTATCTGACGCGCAAGGTGTGACTAAGCGTATCTGAGGTCATCCCTCAGTTTGACCCAATTATCATGATAGCAGTGCAATTTCAGGGTTCATGCAATGTGACATGCCAGGGTAATGGTTTCATTCACGCCAATTGTCTGTGCTAGACTTGGGGGGGGGGGGATCTTGGATCAGTGTTCAACTTTCAATGAAGAAAAGGGAAATGAGGAAAGAAAAAAAGAAGGAAAAAAAAAAAAAAATTGTTATAGAACAGATTCTCTACTTTTGGAAAATTCTGCCTCTCTACCATCTTTCCTATGACCATTAATGACCAAATTACATCCAAGATCCCCTTTGGCCTGACGAAACACAGGATTCGCATGTGACAGAATAAAGCTGAAGAGAGAGTTTGCTGAGAGAGGAATTAGGAAAGAGTCATAGTAATATTATAAGAGAACACAATACATGTATATAGATAAATATATATAAATATAAAACACACATATATATCCCCTTCCCAGAGATGTTTCTTACTTAGGTCTAGAGATGGGTAGTGTCATTAGTACAAAAAATGGTAAATATAATTAGAATGGTATCAATGAACATTTTAAAGGGGAATTTCTTAGTATTAGCTCCTGAAGGCATTTTTATCACTTTCTACTGAATTAATAAATTTTATCTTTCATTTATTAAATCTAGTGCTGAATTTTTATAGCACAAAATGAAATATCATGGAAACCATTGTTGGCTGCCTCTTAACTTAACAACATATGCTAAAACAATCAACTGTTAAAGTGAAAAAAAAATAATAATAAAAATCTGAAATAAGTGAAAAGAGACAAAAGTAATCTGCATATTTCAATGCAATCACTAAAATCAATTCATGCAACAATATTGGGAGGATGCCTTAAAAGACAGTCGATGAATCAAGAATTGGAAAAATTTTACTTCTAGACAAAATATAAATGGGGATTATATTTCTTTATCACTTAAGCCCTTTCTTATTAACCTAATACTAATGGGCATGGCATGTACATACATACCACACCCACTGTGAGTTAACTTTATTGCTTTTACACATAGATGACTCCACTTGTATAAAGTCACCAATGAGCCAATTATTAGTATTACTTGTCTCACCTACTTACCCTTTTCCTTGATATTTTGAAATATTTTAATTCCTCTTATACTGCTATTACCAATGTCAATAACATTATAGTAATTATAATGTATATAATAAAAATAACATCATCAATACTGATAGTATTAGTAAAAAAAATGCTTTTCCCGTAAATTCAAGGAAAGGAGAAATCAGGTAAGATCTACTAATTGACTCCTTTGCGGCTAAGCACTTACAGAGCCATCTATGTGCAAAAACATTTGACAAAAAAATCTAAAATGAATGCAGCATCCTCCCGGCAACATTGGGTTAACACCTAACTAAAATAATATATATATATAACAAAAATAAAATAAAGTCCATTAATGTATATATATATATATATATATATATATATATATATATATATACATATATATATATATTATAATATACATATATATATATATACATATATAATATATATAAATATATATATATATATCATATATATATATATACATATATATATATATATATGATATTATATGATATTATATGATATATATATATATATGATATTATATATAAGTATATTATATATATGTATATATATATATATGTATATATATTATATAGTATATATATATATATTAAGTATATATATATATGTATAATATATAGTATATATATATATATAATATTGTATATTATATGTTATATCTATAATATATAATATATATATATAATATGATAATATATATATATTATATATATATTGTATTTATATGTATATATATATTATATATATATATATTATATTATTTATATATATATTTATATTGTATATATATATATTATATTCCATTTATACATCCATATAAATATCTACATATACCATATATACATAAATACATATATACATATATACATACATATATCTATATATAAATGTGTATATGATATATATGTTTACATATTTATACATATACATATATATACTTATATACATATACATGTATATATACAACTTATACATATACATATATCATAATGTCAATGACAATAACAATAACAATAACAACAACAATAACAACAATAACAATAACAATAATAATAATAACAATAATAATAATAATAATAATAATAATAATATATAATAAAATAACAAAAACAATAAAACAATAACAATAACAAAATAATTTAAAAATAACAACAACAACAACAATAACAATAAACAATAACAATAACAATAACAATAACAATAATAATAATAATAATAATAATAATAATAATAATAATAATAATAATAACAACAACAAACAACAACAATAATAGTGATGATGATGATGATGATGGTGATGGTATGATGGTTGATGGTGATTGGGGGGTGGTGTTGTGTGTGTGGTGGTGGTGGTGGTGTTGTGGGTTTGTGGCTATAAAAAATAATAATAATGATAATAGTAACAATAACAATAACAATAACAACAACAACAACAAAAACAATAATAATAATAATAATAATAATAATAATAATAATAATAATAATAATAATAATAATAATAATAATAATAATAATAATAATAACAATATTAATATAAAAATTTATTTCATTACTAACATTAATGCTAATATCAGTAAGAATAACATTAGTATTATCATTATTGTTATCCTTACAATTATTGTTATCATTATCATCCTCATTCTTATTATCAATTCTGTATCTTATTATTCTTATGATGATTATTATAATTTTTGTAATTACTTTCATTATCATTATTAACATTATTATTATCATCATTATTTACTATTATTACAATCATTATTTACTAATATTACCATCATTATCATTACTTTTACCACCATCATCACCATAATCATCACTATTAAGAGAAAGTCAAATTTCATATATACATAAGCACATAAAAAAGTAAAACATCTTAATGAGCAAAAATGCCACAAGAACCACACATGTACATCAAGAGCAAAGGCAGTCCATACATTGTGGTAACAAATTTTAGAGCCAGCTTTAAGTTTGGTCTGATTTTCTATTCATTTAATATTGTAAATCTGGTCTTGAAGCCAGCTTTCTCTTTTAGTCAAAAGAAGGATACCTTTATCAACATCAATATTAACTACTAAGTGAACATAGATATGTATACTTATACATAAGCATATGTAGACATACTACTACAAATATAATCATATAAATATATGCATACAAAGTTGGGAGGTACTGCTGGTAATTTTACTTCAAAACTGTTCTGCACTTCAAAACTTTATACTTAAAAGTACCTCATTCCTTTGTTGCACCTCTAGTAGTGCTTGTCCCATAAATAATGGTGAAACCATAAGTAGCATTGAAAATTAAGCAGTGGCAGTATTATCTATCTACCGAGACTGCTAGAAGCACCCCTTGCAGTGTTGAAGTCATTTTCCTAGTGGCCACCCTAATCACAGTACTCATTCATATATAAATATACAAGAGCAGGACAATTTAAAAGTATGGGTTATACTTCTTAACTTTGCATATGTATACATACATTACAAATATATATAATATATTTGTATTTGTATGTGTGTGCGTGTGCGTGTGCGTTTGCGTGTGTGTGTGCATGTGCATGTGTGTGTGTGCAGGTGCATGTGGGTGCATGTGAGTGTGTGTGTGCATGTGCGTGTGTGTGCATGTGCATGTGCGTGTGTGTGCATGTGCATGTGCGTGTGTGTGTGCATGTGCGTGTGTGTGTGTGCATGTGCATGTGTGTGTGTGCATGTTTTTTTTTTTATGTATGCATATATATTTATGTTTATATGAATCCACATATACAAAACTCTATGTATGTCAATATATCTCAATAAGTCTATATATATCTATGTGTTATACATATGTCTATGCACATATGTGTATCTGTGTATATGCACGTGTGGATATATCCTTCCACACTAATAATGGTCCATCTCAGGACACCAAAATTTAAACATCTACTGAAAACTGGAAAAAAAAAAGGTTTAGAGGGGAAATTTAATCCTATAAATTATCCAAAAAGTTTTGATTTCTTCCTGTCTTTTCACTCAAAAATCATTTGTTAAAAAAAAGAAAAAGAATAACAATAATCACGATAAAACTGTGATAAAAACAAATACCCATCATGTAATACTGAAAATTACAGCTACACTGGCAATGATGATGGTCATATCTCTGTACATAATGACTTTCCCCACATCATCGAAACTCAATAAACAATAGAGAGATATTGCCTGCAGTAACAAAAATGTCAGAAGAGTCGCACATCGCACAAAAGCGAAAGGCATTGAAAATTTCTCTTTCACTCAGACTGCACAATATAAGGCGAACTATCATTCTATATTACTAAAGCTAAAATTGTGTAACACTGTAAAACAAACAGACACACACATATATATATATATATATATATAATACATATATATAAATTATATACACATATACATATATACACATATACATATATACACATATGCATATATACATATACATATATTTTTTTTTATACACATTATATATATATATATATATATATATATATATATATATATATATATATATATATATATATATATATATATATATATATATATATAAAAATGGAAAAAAAATTGGCCTACTTCTCTGCTATGTTTTTAAAATTATTTTATTATCTTTTCTTCATATAATTATGAAATATAATTAATAATTCTATTAGCAAATTTGTTAATGCATATGAATATATCTGTGAGTAAAAATAAAACTTAAAAAAATAATGGGTGTGAGCATAAATAATTGATGGGTGCAGGATAGGCAAGGGAAGAGGAAGACAGTGAAGTGAAAGGAAATAAAAAGAAAAAGAAAGACAAGGGGAAGAGATAAAAACAGTAAACAGTGTAAGGAAGGTGTGGAAGAGGACTAGGGAAGATGGGAGGGGGAGGGGGAGGGGGTCAGATCATTTGTTATTGGATCAAAATGTGAATAGTTGATGAGTATTAATAACAAAGATCTATGTGACAGATTTGTGAAAGAAGCTGCCAGTGAACCTTCACTTCTCTTAATAAGTGCAGGAACTAAATTCCATATCATTCTACTGTAATACCAAAGGACCTTTTTTCCCATCTTTTAAGTAAGTCAGACAACAATAGACTTTTTAAAGCCAGGGGATATGAATCTGCATAACTGAATGTCTGATTTTCCTTTATAATTCATTTTTAACAGCTTCACTTTCTTTTATTCTCAAGATTTTTCTATGACAAAATGATAACCAATGAAACTCTCTCTGGGTAATCCTAACGTTATGCAGAACTTCATCTTTATCACAGACAATTCTTTTGCATCACAAAATAGACATTACATTTAATTAAAATAATACAGCAAAGAATTATAACTAATCAATTTTAATATTAATCTGTCGGGAAGCAGGCCAGACTACTTACATCCCTCACCAGATTCAAGTCGTGATTGCAGCTCTCTCAGCTGTTTCTCCTTACGCATGTTCTCACGGGACATGTTCTCATACCGCTGCTTGAATTCCCGCACGTCTCTGCAACACATGGAATCTGTTACTCCTTTTGAATCTTTTAGATTTTTTAAGTATGACTGTGTCAATAGAGATTACCAATACACTCCTTTTCACTTTTGTTTCTTCTTCTTTGGGGAGTGAAAGGTTCTCTTTCTATAAATAAACATACGTAAAATCTTTGATTATAAACATATGTAACTACACACCATAGTACATATCAAAAATGTATGTCTACTTACTTCTGTGAATTGACCAGTTCTGCGCGCACTTTGCTCAACTCTTCCGATATTACTTGTTTAGCCTGGATCTCCGAGTTCAGCGATGATTGCAAGTTCAGTAGCTCCATTTTGTCCAGCTTCTGAGATCGACGATTTCGCCAGTTCTTCTCAGGAGGTGCGAGCATTGATGAGGAACCACCCACAACTCCAGACACCTTGAGAGACTCTAGCTCTTCCGTCATTCGTGTTGCAAGTGCTTGAAGATAGCCACGGGCATCCTTCTCATCACTTACCCTACAGTAAAATTAGGTTATTAGGTTTTATTTCATGTATACACCTCAAGATGACCTCAAATAGAACTAGTGAGTGTAAATTGATATTTCTGTTATTGATATAATTCATGCACCTAATACCCTACTACCCTACCTTTACCTCACACACATTTCTCCTCCTTACACTATACTAGTATGTATCAAGAGTTAACTCCTGAAATATCATGTGTTTTTACTATTCACAAATCTAAGTATTCATTAAAACATCTAAATAGGTATTCTATTTCAATAATATGATTTCACTTATTCATACTAACGCTATATATTTGATATCTGACAGAGAAATGTCATTAACTAAAATATTCCTGAAACAACTGGAAAAATCATGCTTCCACTGAGCGAAAAGATATGCTGGAGGGCTTGAGGATAGCAGGGGGTAGTAATACTTCTAAAAAGAAAAACCTACAGCAGAAACAGGAACACTGTTCTTTCCTACTATCTAACTGTTCTTTCCTACTAATGAATACAAAAGAAAGTTTATCCAATCATAAAAATGGCTTTATGAACAAGCACAACCAACCCTCTCTTACAAAAATTAACTCTTCCTTGAACTGCTTACCACTGAATGATTTCTGTAATCTGAGCCTCCCATTGTGCTATAGATTCCTTCTTGTTACGCAGATCTTCATACTCATCTTCCAGAGCACGGCGTTCATTCTGCATTCTGCTTATGCTGTCACTGAGCTGGAAGAGAGGAGGGAATAAAAGTGTTTACAAATATGCAACCAGTTTGTTATTAAATCA
>NC_051391.1:11989446-12004446 GCF_015228065.2 Penaeus monodon | reverse complement strand
TTACTATGACTATCATCAATGGCAACAATGTTAACAATAATAATAACAACATATACAACAATAAAAATCATAGTAATAATAAAAATAATGATTTATAAATATAACCAAGACAAATAATATTCCTAACCTCAAGTTCACGTCTCAATTTTTCTGCTCTTCGTAAGTCTTGTCTTAGAGTGTCAATTTTCTGCATTGCAGTCTCTAGTTCTTCTTCCTTATCGCGAACTTGACGAGACAATTTCTGCTTCTGATTTCGAAGCTCTGTCAACCTGGCAAGGAGAGCAGTATACATCAATTGTACCAACATTCTATTGAAAGTTCAGCATTTTTTCTTTCTTTCTTTCTTTAATAAAAATCTTATTTTCGAAAAAAAAGACAATACATGAAACTGTGCTTCCTTGTATCTAAAACAAACTTACTTATCCGATACTTCGCTGTACTCTGACATGGCTAGCTTTCTTTGTGCTAGGGCATCTTGTAATTCTTTATTCTGTAAGGTTAGTTTCTCTTGTATATCAGCCATTTCCTGCAAAGATCAGGTATAGAAAAAACATTAATAGAGACAGATGATAGAATATTACACTATGAACCTCAATTCAAATACTTATAATATTTTTAAGTCTCAAAATATTTGTGTTTTTGTGTAACCTTTATCTTCCCTGTCATTTAACGCATCTTTTTGTTGTTTTCTGACAGCAATGAAACAAGAATCTGTAAGAAAGGCAAAGAAGAAAGAAAGCAGGCAGAAAAAATGAAGGAAGAAGACTACAAAAGCCAAAGAGAGAGAACAAAGAAGAAACAACAAAAAATATTATGAGCTGAATACCTTCCTATTGTTTAGCCAAAGAGTCTTCATGCAGATCAAACCACTTGCATCAAAACAATCAGGAATTTTTTTTTTTTTTTTTTTTTTTTTTTTATCACTACAAATAATGAAACAAATGCTGAAGAGTGTGTGAGTAGAGACAGAGGGAACATTAGAGCAGTGGTTTAATAGTGTAAGAAAGCTGTGTGAAAACACAAAAACAATAAAAATTTACACAATAACAAAAGTCCTGATTCAAAACAAAAATAACAAGGCCTAATAAAACTACTACCAAGCTCACACATAAAACTGATTATTGATAACTAAGCAGAAACATACTTTTAGAAGCCATGGCTATGTTATTGCTTGTCATAATGTTTGAGAGGACAGAAGAAATAAAAAGATATGCAATAATGTAATTTACATTTTTATAAAGTGCACCAACTTGGAGGAAGTTTAAAGAAAGTATAGCCAGTATATGTTCACTCTTATATGTATGAAGCATTTTCCAGATTATACTGACCTGATAGTTGAAAAAAGGTGTTTGAAAATAAATTAAATTATAATGAAATCTGGTTAATGGCTGAAACTGAAGCCTATACACACATACAGATTACACTTGGAAAGTCCTATAAATCCTAACAATCAAAATTAGCAGGAATATCCATATTCCACATGGGGCAGCCTAACAAAGCCATACATTAGTTCAAATAAATCTTTGCCCTGATTACTATCTCACATCAAGAGAAGATAAAACTACATAAACAAATGCATACATCATTTTGGTTACTGGATCTCAAAAAACAGTGAGCAACTTAAGTAATGAACAGCTTTCCCTAATCCATCTGACAAACATATCTTTCACTCCTCCCTTTCCTAAACTAATGTAAAAATTTCCATATTGCTATGTGGAAGATATAAGGAGATAATAATGCAAACCAGATGATATTTTTTTAAATAGAGGGACAATTAAGTAACAATTGTGGCAGTTAGTTACAAATTATGAGGCATTTATAAATAGTTATAGTCCACACTGTCAGTGACTAACATTAGGATATTAGGAGGAAGAGGGCTTATATCAGTTTTACTGAATGAATACTTACTCTATTCAAACTACTAAAGTCTAATTCCTAAAGATCTTCAGAAAACCAAAGAGGAGAAAGAAAAGAATGATTTTGTTACTTCTATGAAGTGATTACTTTTTACTACAATGTTACAATTCAATCTAAAGAAATCCTCACCAAAAAGCTACACACACCAAATTCACTGAAATTTTGTTTTCAGTAAATATAAAACAACTTCATTCAAAATCCAATTTCCAAGACCTTACAAAATTAGGTTACACCACTAATGACTAAATACAATAAAATACTAACAAACAATCATCCTTTTTTTAAATTTTGCCACGGGAAAAAAGGTAAGAATGCTAATTGTGTTCCAAAACATGAACAACAGTACTCTGAACTAAAAGAGATTAGACAAAATTATTGCTTTGGCTTTAGATACAGGAGGACAGAACACAAAAGGCCCTCTAATTATATGGTATCAATGGTAAAGGTTCATATTTATATAGAATGATAGAAGACATGATAAGACATATACCAAGTACCATTCAAATAACTACAAGATATACAAAAGAAAATGACATAAAAAATGCTGAAAAAAAATTGGTATGCCACTCACTCTTCCAAGGTTCTCCTTTTCCTGGGAAACAGACTTCATTTGACGCTCCAACTCTTTGATCTTTCCATCTGACTCACTATCTTTATCTGTTAATCTCTTGATGCTTGACAGTTCACTTGATAACTCTGTTAAAAAAAATGTACTTATACCTATCATATCTATTACCATATATGTAATTATCTAACAATACATGAAAAATACAAAATCCAAATTCATTATCCTATCAATCTATTATAAACATATTTTTCACTCACATTTCCCTAAGAGATAGGTTACACACAATGTCACAATTTAATTGTAGTTCCAAAAAACACTAACCTTTATTCTGCTTGGTGAGTGCCTGCACTTGATCCACCAATCTTTTAACCTCTTCATTTGAAGACGAACCGATACTTCCATCTGTTCTGTCTGGACTATCCTTCATTAACTCTCTACTTTCTGCCTCAACAGATTTTATACGCCTTTCATATGATATCAGATCAGATGCAGAGCCAACAGTTACAGATGTAGTAACAGAGAGGGTCAGTAAACAACCCTTGTCACTGATTTGGCTGAAGAGTGGGGGGAAAAATGCTGTTAAGTGTATATATTATCTTGCAGTATAATTTCTATATGTATTCTGTGAAAATGACTTCACAATGTATTTTTTTTTGGTATGAGAGCATTACCTAACAATTTAAATAAAACTAAAATCAAATAGAAAGTGCCACATACTATTCCAAAAACAAAATTATCTGCTTACTGGACATTGCTCTTTGAACTAATACAGTATATCATATCTTTACAAAATAGAAGTCCCAGCATAAATGGTACATAAATTCTGACCAATCATTTCACTATTTCCTCACTATTTCCAATTACTATTTTTCATGAAGACTCCTCACCTTCCCTGAGTAAACGAAAAACCCACGAAAGGTAAATGAAGAGCACTAAAAGCCGGATTCGCTGGGGGCGGGCAAGCGTCTTGGCTTCTCGCTTCTGAGTCATCAACATCAAAATTGCTTGTGTCAGTAGGACTGGAGACTTCAGGGATGTAGGGAGCCATACTGTCCCTTAGGGTATCCCAGTCTACTCCTGAGAACCAGGGATGATTCTGCCAGGGGGGAACATGAGGACTATGAGGTCTAATTTGACACTGTAAACAACTGGATCTTCTCCATCTATTTACCTTGCAGACAAATGCAAGATAGAGATAGTAAAAAAATTAAGAGTTTATCTTATCTCACTCTCTGTATGTTGCCTTATGTTTCACAAAGCCAAGTAATGTATATATTTAAATGTACACACAAACCTTAAAGTCATTAATGCCATTTTTGCCTAATCTGTACTCTGAAGCACAAATAAGTTGTCTCATCAGATCTTTGGCCTCCTCAGAGACATCATAACCCAGGTCTGTTGGGAAGTCGAAGCAATTCTGTGGGGGATAGAGAATGCGCAGGATATTAGGTGAAGGTCGTCACATATCCTTTAATCACAGAATCTTCACTCTAACTGAAAAAGAGAGAAACTGAGAAGAAAAGAACCATATAGAAAGTAACAAAAGAGAAGGACAGAGGATGAGAAGGGAGGTGAGAGGAAGCAGGATGGTGGAGGAGGAGGAGGAGGAGGAGGAGGAGGAGGAGGAGGAGGAGGAGGAGGAGGAGGAGGAGGAGGAGGAGGAGGAGGAGGAAGAGAAGGAGGAGGAGGAAGAGAAGGAGGAGGAGGAAGAGAAGGAGGAGAGGAGGAGGAGGAAGGAGGAGGAGGAGGAAGAGGAGGAGGAGGAGGAGGAGGAGGAGGAGGAGGAGGAAGGGGCAGAGAAAGGGGAGGAGGAGGTGGAAGGGGCAGAGAAAGGGGAGGAGGAGGAGGAAGGGGCAGAGGAAGGGGAGGAGGAGGAGGAGGAGGAGGAGGAGAGGAAGAGGAAGAGGAAGAGGAAGAGGAAGAGGAAGAGGAAGGGAAGAAGAGGAAGAGGAAGAGGAAGAGGAAGAGGCAGAGGAGGAGGAGGAGGGAGGAGGAGGAGGAGGAGGAGGAGGAGGAGGAGGAGGAGGAGGAGGAGGAGGAAGAGGTGGAGGAGGAGGAGGAGGAGGAGGAAATGGAAGGGGAGGAGGAAGAGGAACAAGCAGAGGAAGGGGAAAATGAAGGGAAGAGAGGGGAAGAGGAAAGGAAGAGGAGGAGGAGGAAGAGGGGAAGAGGAGGAGGAAAAGGAGGGGAAGAGGGGAGGAAGATAAGGAAGAGGAGGAAAAGAAGGGGAAAGGGGAGGAAGAGAAAGAACAAGAGGAGGTGGAGGGGGTAGGAGGAGGAGGACAGGGAGGAGGAGGAGGAGGAGGAGGAGGAGGAGGAGGAGGAGGAGGAGGAGGAGGGAGGAGGGAGGAGGAGGAGGAGGAGGAGGAGGAGGAGGAGGAGGAGGAGGTGGAGGGCCTAGGAGGAGGAGAAGGAGGTGGAGGGCCTAGGAGGAGGAGGACAGGGAGGAGGAGGACAGGGAGGAGGAGGAGGAGGAGGAGGAGGTGGAGGAATAAGAATAACAACATGAGAAGGAACAAGAATAAAAATAAGAATAAGAGGTAAGTTCATAAAAAATGAGACTAAACTGCTATCAGAAATTAAAAGGAATTTACACCCAGTGTGTTGAAACTACCCCAGAAATTTAGAGGAAAGCACTTGCACTCCCTCTCATTACTTCGCACAAATGACAACCTGAGTAACCGACACTTAACATTAGCCTTCATGACAGGTGGATAATACTAAAACAAAGATGGGAATGCCAATGTAGATACAAAAGAGAAGGTAGTTAAACACAAGATGGAAGGTGTCGCACTAAGGTGGTCAGGCTATTTTTGTAACATCCCATTGCCAACACTACCTGCACATGGCTGCCAATTTCCTTTGCCAGTGATTTCATAATTTCTAATAATTGGCTACTCATAATAGAAAAAAGGAAAAACATTTGGGTATTATGTTGATTAGGACTTTGAATTAAGGAAACATAGACAAACACCCAGGAACATGGTTTGCCCAGCTTCCCTACATTCTCTGCAATGGTGGTAATGAATTCATTACTGTCATTTGATATGGCATCTCACATAGCTAAAACCGTTCATGCAACTGCACAAAAAGAGGCGGAAAGAGATACGAGTGCATGAGGTTAAGAGGCATAAGAAGGGATGGGGAAAAGGGATGGGGAAGGGAAGGGAAGGGAAGAGAAGAGAAGAGAAGAGAAGAGAAGAGAAGAGAAGAGAAGAGAAGAGAGAAGAGAGAAGAGAAGAGAGAAGAGAAGAAAGAGAAGAGGAAGGAAGAGAAGAGAAGAGAGAAAGAGAAGAGAAAGAGAAGAGAAGAGGAAGAGAAGAGAAAGGAAGGGAGGGAAGGAAGGAAGGAAAGAAGGAAAGGAAAGGAAAGGAATGGAATGGAATGGAATGGAATGGAATGGAATGGAATGGAAGGGAAGGGAAGGGAAGGGAAGGAAGGGAAGAGAGGGAAGGGAAGGGACTAGGGAAAGGAAAGGAAGGGAAGAGTGGGAAAGGGAAGGGAAAATGACAGAAAAGAGAACAGGGAAAAGACAGAGAATATGGAAGGGAAGGGAAAGGGTAGGGAAGAGAAAGGGCATGGATAAGGGGAAAGAAAAACAGAAGGGAAAGGGTATAGGGAATGGAAGGGAATAGGGATGAGAACAGATTAGGGAAGAGAATAGAAGGGAATAGAAGGGAATAGAGCAGGGAATAGGAGAAGGGAAGGGAAAGGCAATAGAGAAAGGAAAGGAATAGGGAGTTTGGGAAGTGAAGTGAAGGGAAGGAAGTGAAGAGAAGGAAGCAATAGGAAAAAGTGGGAAGGGGAGTGGAGGGATGACAAGACAAGACAAGACAAGACAAGACAAGACAAAGGAAGGGAAGGGAAGGGAAGGGAAGGGAAGGGAAGGGAAGGGAAGGGAAGGGAAGGGAAGGGAAGGGAAGGGAAGGGAAGGGAAGGGAAGGGAAGGGAAGGGAAGAAAAGAAAAGGAAAGGGAGAAACAGGAAAGTGGGAAATGGAAATAAAAAGGTAAAAGAGAGGCAAAATGTAAATGAGAAGGGGAAAGCAAAGAGAGGAAGAAGGAAGTGAAGCAGGCAACTGCATGTATAATTGGAATAGGGGTGAAAAGGGTAAAGAAAGAATAAAAAACAAAATTTAACATCCAGAGAAACACAAACAAGCACACACTCACCTTGTGATTCATAATTTTGCCATAGGTCTCCACCAGTGATTCCGCATAGAAGGGCGTCTCGCCGAAGAGCATCTCGTACATGCAAACCCCGAGTGACCACCAATCACACTCACGGCCATAGCGTCCCTGACCGTCTTCCATTGCCTGTTGTTGGGAGGAATAGCAGGGAAATACATAACTACAATGTTCGACAGCTGCTGGACACTGAGAGACAAGTGTAAGGGTGTTGAAGGAGGGTGTACTGGAGGTTCGAATGACAAGAGGGAAATGCCATTTCAGGTATATATGTTATGAAAAAAACAAAAAACTTTTATTTCTCTTCAATATCAAACTGAGACTCCTAATCAAAAATCAATGGATATGACAGGGGGGAAAAGAGAGAGAGAAGAGAGAGAGAGAGAGAGAGAGAGAGAGGAGAGAGAGAGAGAGAGAGAGAGAGAGAGAGAGAGAGAGAGAGAGAGAGAGAGAGAGAGAGAAAATGGGGGCAGGGGGATAAAAATTTCCATTTGAAGTACTGTACATCTTTTAAAAATATATATTAGTGAAATCTATTCAGACTAAGGTGTTATACATCTCTAATGCTAAACTCATCAGGTAACAGGGTCATCATGCCTGACAAACACTTGGTCACACAAGTCACAGGATGTCAGGGGAGATTGAACACGTGTCGATTCAAAAAAAAAAAATAAATAAAAAAAATAAAAATAAAAATAAAAAAAATAAAAGAAAAAAAATATATATATACATATACATATGTATACATATACATATATATACATATCTATATATACATATATTATACATATAATATACATACTATACATGATATATTACATACTATACAGATACAAGAAATAAAGAATATACATATACATAGAAATATAAATATATATACATATATAAATATATATGATATTAATATATAGATATAATATATATATTATATGATATATATAATCAATATATTATACATATATATATACATATACATATACAAATATATGTATATACATTATATATATATATATATGCATATGAGTATATATACATAGACATCTACATACACATATATATGTAATAATATAAATATATATATATATAAATATATATATATATATATAAATTAAAAATATATTATAATGTATTTATACTTTTAAAAATATAAATAAATATAAAAATTTAAATTTAAAATAATAAATATAAATATAAATAAAATAAATAAATAAATATAATAAAAAAATAATAAAAATATAATATATAATTAAAATAAAAAATAACAAAATAAAGATATATAAATTAAAAATATAAAAAATAAATTATAATATATATAATATATATATATATAATAATATTAAAATATATATATATAAAATATAAATATAAATAATATATATATTAATAAAACTATTAATATAAATTTTATACAAATAAAATTAATAATATAATAAAAATAATATTTTTAAATATATATAATTATATGTAATATATAAAAATTATAAATATAAAATATGTTTAAAATGTTTAATAGATTAAAAAGTAAATAACCCACACACAACCCACACACCCCACACAAACACACAAACACAACAACACACACACCACACACACACACCATATATTTTATATATAAAATAATATATATATTAATATATATAAAAAATATATATTAATTATATATAAATAAAAATATTATATAAATATAATAATTTAAAATAAATAATTTTATAATATATAAAAAATATTAAAAAAATTATATATAAAATATTATATATATATGATATATAATGATATTATAGAATATAATGATATATATATGATATATTTATATAAAGATTTTATATATGAAAAAATTATGATAAATATTGATTATATATATGTATATATATATGATATAAATAATAAATATATATATAAAATATATAATATTTAAAATATATATATATATATTTTATACTATATAATAATATATATATAATATATAATATATTATATATGTGTGTGTGTTTTGGGGGGTTTGGGGTGGTTGGTGGTGTTGTGTATCTGTTGTGCGGTGTGTGTGTTGTGTGGCATTTTGGGTTTGGGGTGTGTTGTGTGGTGTGTGTGTGTGTGTGTGTGTGTGTGTGGTATGTGCTGTGTGTGTGTGCTGTGTGGTGGTGTGCGTGTGCGTGTGTTGTGTGTGTGTGGGTGGTGTGCGTGTGGTGTGCGTGTGTGCGTGTGGTGTGCTTGTGTGTGCGTGTGCATATGTATTGTTATATAATATGTTATGTATGTGTATGTATGTATGTGTATGTATGTGTATGTATGCATGTGTATGTATGTATGTATGTATGTATGTATGTATGTATGTATGTAGGTATGTAGGTATGTACATACTTATGTAGGTACCTACATACTTATGTAGATGCCTACATACTTATGTAGATGCCTACATACTTATGTAGGTATCTACATACTTACTACATATTACATAGATACCTACATACTTATGTAGATACCTACATATGTATGTACAAACATACAAACATACATACATATAACTGATTCTGCATTCCAATATACCATATCTAGGGTATTGACAAAAGAACTTTTCTATCCTTCCTATACATTCTATTAGGCCAATGCAACGACACCAACACCAACATTATGCCAAGTCAAACTCTTTCTCGTGTCTGCGCTTGTGGTCAATGATATTAAAAGAGGCCAGGTGTAAGAACAAACTAACTTTCACGCAAGCTGGACCAAATTTCATGAGCTGACTTTGGTAACCATGTTTTGAGCAAGTCCTTGAAGCCGATATTAAAAACTAATAATAATGATAAAAACATCAAATACCACATATCACACATATATAATTCTGAACTGCTCTAATTCCATGTTTTGTGAAATTTTGTCAACTTCAAGTACCATACCCAGCCAATGATACACCAAGTTCAACCATAAAATCCCACCCAGTGTCATTAAAAAAAAAAAGTAAATCCTAGGACTCAATGTGAGGAAGCATGAAGCATCTATGGGGGGGTTGAGCAAGCAACTCTGCCTCTTGTGTATATCCCAATCTGTGTCCAGTCACCACACGGACTTACTGCACACGAATGATCACGGAATGAACGCCTGCTCTCAACAAACCTGTCCCTCTCCCATGGCCTATAGAAAATGAATAGTCCTGTCAGCATTTTGCATTATTCAATCAACAGAGGACAAGATCAGTCATTTATCCATTTACTGAATTAATATATTTTATATATTCTTATTGCTGTTTATTTCCTAATCAAGCACTAATTATCAGGAGATTCAGTTTGTTAGTACAATTATTCATGACCCCATTTTTATCCCATTGTTTTAGCCTCAATGTTTCACAAAAAGACAATGAGTAACAGCATTTTAGTGTGATTAATTAGCCTTCACATCACCTTAAAGGTTCAATAACTGATCTTATAACATAGAAAAGGGATTAAAATTAAGGGAAATAATATTTTATCAATACTTCACCAACACAGAAAAAAGTCAAATTAGAGACAGCCACAAAAAGGCCACAGCAAAACAAAACTTACCCTGAGGATTTCTGGGGATATATAATCCGGTGTCCCTACTGCTACATTACTCTGCACTGTCCCATCTTCCTGAAGTCGTAAACATGAGCCAAAATCCGCTAACCGTATGTGGCCATTGGCATCCAGCAACACGTTGTCAGGTTTGATGTCTCGATGGACGTATCGTAACTTATGTATAGAATCTGTGGTGGGGATGGAGGAGGTCATTATTTACTTTACAACTTCTATTCACTGTCATTTTCAAAAATCTATTACATATATTTTGCAGTTATTAATAACAATAAAAATGCTTACCAATCGCAAGGATCATTTCTGCAATGTAGAAACGAGCCATGTCCTCGGGCAGTCGATCTTCAAATTTACTTAACAATGTGAGCAGGTCGCCGCCACAGTAGTAATCCATTACCAGGTACTGAGGGAGGGAAAGATCCAATTTTGTAAACAAAAAACTAATAACAAATAAACAAACAATGTACCATACTAAAACAAGATGGACGAAAGTCTAAAGAAAACTGCCAGTTAAAAAAATGGAAGACTTTTTTGTTTTACAGAAATAGTCTCTTATACTATCAAAACACTATTATTTCATATTTGCTATAAATTAAACTTTAACAACCTTGAAAGGAAAGGCTTAGTAAATCATGCTTACAAATTAATTAAATTCTCCCTCAGATATTAAAAGAGATGACATCTGAAATACTAAAATATACATTCAAATGCTTAAACAAATCACAAATCACAACCAAACTGCCTAAACAATACTCTTAAACATAAAGAATAAAAAATACAAATGCAACCGCAAAGATGTACAAAAAATATAATAATAAATTAATAAATAAAAATAAAGGTTTTTAAAATAAAGAAATCAAAATAAAAATAAATAAATAAATGAAAAAAAAAAATAAATAAGAAAAAAATAAAAATAAATAAGAACACTAAACAAAACAAAACGAAAAAAAAAAAATAAAAAAATTAAAAATAAAGAAATAAAAATAAAGAAAATCAAAAACAAAAAAAAACAAACAAAAAATAAATAAAAGAAAAAGGAAAAAAAAATTACCAGGTTACTATCATCTTGAAAGGCGTAGTGAAGATTCGTTATCCACCGCCGGTCTCCATACACGAGCACATCGCGCTCCTCGTGGAAACACGCGGTTTCCGCCCTGTAAGAAAAAGACATTTCCATTATCCTCATTATCCTTATCATAATGTTCATTATCACAAAAAATATCACCATTTGCAGTAGAGGTAGAGTAGAAAACCAGATTAAGGAGGAAGAGGAGGAAGAGAATGAGGAGGAGGAGGAGGAGGAGGAGGAGGAGGAGGAGGAGGAGGAGGAGGAGGAGGAGGAGGAGGAGGAGGGAGGAGGAGGAGGGGGAGGGGGAGGGGGAGGGGGATGGATGATGATGATGATGATGATGATGATGATGATGATGATGATGATGATGATGATGATGATGATGATGATGATGATGATGATGATGATGATGATGAGGAGGAAGAGGAAGAGGAAGAGGAAGAGGAGGAGGGAGGAGGAAGAGGAGGGAGGAGGAGGAGGAGGAGGAGGAAGAGGAGGAGGAAGAGGAGGAGGAAGAGGAGGAAGAGAAAGAGGAGGAGGAGGAGAGGAAGAAGAGGAGGAGGAGGAGGAGGAGGAGGAGGAGGAGGAGGAAGAGGAGGAGGAGGAGGAGGAGGAGGAGAGAAGGAGGAGGAGGAGGAGGAGGAGGAAGAGGAGGAGGAGGAGGAGGAGAGAAGAGGAGGAGGAGGAGGAGGAGGAGGAGGAGGAGGAGGAGGAGGAGGAGGAGGAGGAGGAGGAGGAGGAGGAGGAAGAAGAAGAGGAAGAGGAAGAAGAAGAGGAAGAGGAAGAAGAGGAGGAGGAAGAGGAGGAGGAGGAGAAAGGAGGAGGAGGAGGAGGAGGAGGAGGAGGAGGAGGAGAGGAGGAGGAGGAGGGAAAAGGAGGAGGAGGAGGAGAGGAGGAGAAGAGGAGGAGAGGAGGAGGAGAGGAGGAGGAGGAGGGAGGAGGAGGAGGAGGAGGAGGAGGAGAGGAGGAGGAGGAGGAGAGGAGGAGGAGGAGGAGGAGAGGAGGAGAGAGGAGAGGGGAGGAGGAGGAGGAGGAGAGGAAGAGGGGGAGGAGGAGGAGGAGCAGGAGGGGGAGGAGGAGGAGGAGGAGGAGGAGGAGGAGGAGGAGGAGGAGGAGGAGGAGGAGGAGGAGAAGAAGAACAGAAGGTTAAGAAGGAGAAAGAAAAAAAAATCATGCCAAAGGTAACATACTGTATATGGCGCGAGTCAATGATATCGGCCATGCGCTTGTGGCGTCCATCATTGCCAACTGAAAAGGCGGGAGGAGGGGAGTGGAAGGGAAATTTTGAGTGCAGGTGTATGAAACGAGAAAGAGAGGAGAAGAAAAGGAAATGAGAAGGGAAGAATGAGAAAGAAGCGAAATTGGGGAAGAGAGAGGAAAATGGGAAGTGAGGGGAAAGGGGAAAAGAGGGAATGGCAATGCATGACCCTGGATCCCCGGCGTAACTCTAGCCCCGCAGGTTCTCACCGCACCGTAACCCTAGCCATGGCACACACCTCACACACTACTACGGTTTCCCAGCTGGACCGAGCGAACCTTTATACACGTCACACCGGTCGGTCGGTCGGTCTCCCTCTCTCATACACAAAAACATGAAGAGACACAGACAAACAGACAAACAGAAAAAACAGACACAGACACACACACACACACACACAAACACACACACACACACACACACACACACACACACACACACACACACACACACACACACACACACACACACGCACGCACGCACGCACGCACGCACGCACGCACGCACGCACGCACGCACGCACGCACGCACGCACGCACGCACATTCCGTATCCTTATGCCCGACCTTTTTTCTTGCTCAATTTGTCCGTTAACTTAAAAGCTCTTTTCTTCGTCCCATTCTTTTTTTTGTTAGTTTGCTTACTGAATTGGTTTGGTTAATCTTCATATATTGAACCCCCGATTAGGTTACTGCTTTCCGACCGCCAGTTCAGTTAGAATATTCATAGCACAGTAATACATTCCATTCAGAGGTAAACTGCAGATTTTTCTTAATAATTACAATACAAGTAACTGCTGTTAAATAAAGTACTTCATCAAAATCGTTAACATCTTTAATAATCAGTAACATGAGGAGATATAGACGCTTTCTAAACACGTTTCTAAACAATACAAAAGCTTTTTTTTAATAAGAGTACCGTAAATTGTACTAAAGGACTTGCTCTCCCCAGCATCGCATCATTCACTCCATCTGCACTCCACACTCAACATTCACAATGAGGAGGGAAATAAAACAAATGAACGCTATCTAAACTCAAACCAATGCTATCCCACAGATCCTGCGAGATAAACATAAACAGCTTCAAGAACACACAACGTCACCAACATTCAACAAAAAAACTTCACACATCTCCGAGAGACCTCGAGCCACCCGCTCACAAATCCTACCATACCTCGCACAGTCTCTCTCATACCACCAACCCATCCTTACAAAAGCCCCGCCCGATCTCCCCATGGCCTCTCACCCCCCCATCGAACCCTCAAGCGTCTTACCGGACAACTCACACATTGCACCAAACCCTCATATTTCCCGGCAGACTCTCATACAATGTTATGCATCTCAGACCACAAAGCCCCTCCTACCGAGCCCCTCCCAGTCCCTCGTAACCCCGCCCCTCCACCACGCCCTAAACCTTCCTGCCAAACTCTCGTGCCTCTCATAAAATCCTCACACATCCTACCATACCCTTACACACTCACTATATCCATACATCTAACCGAACTCTCGCGCATCTCACCCTCTCTCACTCTCACACCGTCAGACCTCTTTCTTTCTTCTCTCTCTCTTTCTCTCTCTCTCTCTCTCTCTCTCTCTCTCTCTCTCTCTCTCTCTCTCTCTCTCTCTCTCTCTCTTTCTCTTTCTCTCTCTCTCCATTTTCTTTCTCTCTATCTCCCTTTCTCTTTCTCTCTATCTCCCTTTCTCTTTTCTCTCTCTCTCCCTTTCTCTTTCTATCTCCCTTTCTCTTTCTCTCTCTATCTCCCTTTCTCATCCTCTCTCTCTCCCTTTCTCTTTCTCTCCCTTTCTCTTTCGCTCTCTCTCTCTCTCCTTTTTTCTTTCTCTCGCCCTATCTCCCTTTCTTTCTCTCTCTCCCTTTCTCTTTCTCTCTCCCTCTCTTTTTTTCTCGCTCTCTCCCTTTCTGTTTCTCGCTCTCTCCCTCTCCTTCTCCCACTCTATATCCTTTTCTCTCTCTCTCTCCTTCTTTTCCCTCTCCCTCTCACAAACGCGCGCGCGCGCGCACACACACACACGCGCACACACACACACACACACATACACACACACACACACACACACACACACACACACACACACACACACACACACACATTCTCTCCCGCCCGCCGCTCACACGCGCCCTTACCTCTTCAGCATCTCCCACTTGTTGAGGATCTTCATGGCGAACACCTTCTCCGTGCCCTTGAGCTTGACGACGCAGACCTCGCCGAAGGCCCCCCGCCCGATCACCTTGATTACCTCGAAGTCATCGCGGGACAGCCGCAGGGCCTTGACTCGCTGCACCACGGGCTTCACTGCGGGCGGGAAGGAGATGGAATCGATTAAGATACATGTGGAGACTTTGGGTGAGATATATAACGAAGGGAGGAAGAGAGGAAGCTGGGAGAGAAGTAAGTTGAGAGGGCGTTAAGGTGAAAGAGAGGCAAGAAGGGAGAGAGGAA
>NC_051391.1:11964446-11979446 GCF_015228065.2 Penaeus monodon | reverse complement strand
TATCATGCATTTTGACGTCATACTCGTACACCTGCATGCCGTTCTGAATTTGTGACATACCAAAAAGGACATATAAACCTATAAAAATACACACCCTGGGTATAAATAAAAAGAGCCTGACGCAGCAGACAGACTAAAAATAGCCGTCGACACGTGCGGCTCCTCCAGTTCCCGCGGATTTGACGGAGGAGACCCTGCCGTAATCCCCATCCGTCAGATTCTCACAAGCCGACGATTCCTACACGCATTTCGGGTCAGCTAACTTCTGCGTCTCCGTCTTGTTCGTCTCAAGAAACAAGGTCTATCTTGCAGGAATATACAGGCAGAAATCTAATTTGTCTGTCGGACTGTCAACGGGCGCGGAGGCAACAGCGATCGCTTGACTTCGCGACACTTCAAGTTCATTTCCGTCGACCAAAACTACTTTTTATATATGTATGTGTACGCATATGTATATGATATGTATATGTATATGTATATACATATGCATATATATATATATACATATACATATACATATATGTATATGTATATATATGTGTATATATATACATATGCATATACATACATATACATATATGTATATGAATATATGTATATGTATATATATAAATATATGAATATATAAATATATACACATATATACATTACTATACGTAAAACACATATTATCATTACCAAATTTATATACATTTAATATTGTATATGTATATAATATATATACATACATATATACTATAATAATACATAACAATACAATAAATATACAAGACATACTACAAGCACATACCAAACATCTACATACTGATCAGAACAACGATATGTATATATATAAATATATGAAGACATACAACATACAACACACAATACATACTACATATACGTAACAATACACAAATATACATATCACACATATACGTAACACATACACATAACATACATAACACACAACAAACTTTAATACATTTAAAAATGCATTAATCAACCATGATTAACATACACACATACATACATACATACATACACACACACACACACACACAACATACACATACACATACATACACACACACACACACACACGCATCCGCACACGCACACGCACACGCACACGCACACGCACACGCCACATGCACACGCACTCGCACACACACACACACACACACACACACATCCATGCGCACACACACACACCCATGCGCGCGCACGCGCACACACACACACACACATACACATACACATACACATACACATACACATACACATACACACACATACACACACATACACACACACAACACAGGTAATCTCTCTCCCTAGTACTCCCCCCTCCCCCACACCCCACCCTAAGTCAATCTCCATCCGCAAGAAGCTCAGCTGGTGCACTTCCGCCCTCAGCTGGCAGATACCTGTCATCCTTCCACCCAACCAGCTGGTACAGATCCTTCGCAAAAAAAAGGAGTAGAAAAAAGGCGGCCAGCTGGTCGCTGCGGGACAGCTATCGATGCCTCGCCGACCTCCTCTCGACGTGCATGAAAATTGGAAAATAAACTTGACTACGCAAAAGTTCGGTCTTCTTGCCACATGCAATATGCAATATAAAATACAATAAAATACAATAAAATCAATAAAATACAGTGTGTGTGTGTGTGTGTGTGTGTGTGTGTGTGTGTGTGTGTGTGTGTGTGTGTGTGTGTGTGTGTGTGTGTGTGTGTGTGTGTGTGTGTGCGCGCGTGCGTGCGTGCGTGCGTGCTTGCACGCCTGCCTGCCTGCCTGCCTGCCTGCCTGCCTGCCTGCCTGCTGCCTGCCTGCTGCCTGCCTGCCTTCTGCCTGCCTGCCTCGTCCTGCTGCCTGCCTGTCCTGTTCCTGCCTTCTGTCTGCTGTCTGTCTGTCTGTCTGCCTGCCTGCCTGCCTGCCTGCCTGCCTGCCTGCCTGCCTGCCTGCCTGCCTGCCTGCGCGCCCGTCTGTGCGCGAGTGTGCTCGCATGAGTAGGTGCTTGCACAGCAGACTAGCCATATCTGTATCCTTCCCCGCCATCACCCACTTGACACTGATAAAGCAGACAGGTTTCAGCTCTCCAGTCGCGATCAAATGGAGCTCTTATCTCGTTACAAGCGAGTTGTCCGACGACCCCAACACACGACCGAAAAGAAGTCATCCCTCTAAGACGACACGCCGCCGTCAGAGTGACAATTGCTACGGTTAATAAGGGTGCTGTCATCAACGGCGATGACTGGCTGTGGCGGCTAGTGGCGATGGCGGTAGTTTACACGGTGACCACAAAAGGTGATCATGGTAACTGGCGGTGACGATGACAATGTAGACGATGATGCTGAAGCCGATGCTGACAGCGACGGTGGTAATGGCAGTGGCGGTAGTAATCCCATGACGAGGAAAACGAAGGTCACATCGATAATAAGGATTTGGACGAGCGTGTCCCAGACAAAGGTAATTCCTACTCGCCCTGCTGGGAGCTCCCAGGCAGCGGGCCCACAGTGGCGCCACCGACAAATGGTGCCTAAGCGGGACCTTCGCCGGGGATGCAACAACGCGCCCCTGCAACACGCGGTCCGCGCCGAGCAGGAGCGGCCGAGCGGCCATGGCACTTCGCCCTCCGTGAGCGGAAAATCAATCGCTTTCGTGCCGCCACTTCCGCTACAGCCGGGTCCTCGTCGACGCCGCCTGCACCAGTCTCGCCGCCGCCACCGCCACGCCATCTGCCCCCTGAGGCCTCTTCCCGCCCTGCCATGGCGCAGAAGGCACTCCTCGACCATCGCGTGCTTCAAGCGGGATGATAAATTCGAAGCCATGGCGAGGTGGAGCCAAGTGGTGCCGGCGCGGCAGGGCTGACTCACGCCACCGAGGGACGCCCCTGCGCCGCTGTCCTCTATCCGCCTCCGTCCTTCCCTCTCTCCTTCCCGCCTCTCGCGGCAGCCCGACTTATTTGCTATGAAATTTACTGTCCCACTTCAATCCTTTTCTTCGCTTCTAATAATCCATTTCCAATACTTCTCGGTTAATACACCCGCCATCCCTCCTCTCCTCTAGCTCCCTCTCCCTCTCCCTCTTCCTCTCTTTCTCTTCTTTTCCCTTTTCTCTTCTCTTCTCTTCTCTTCTCTTCTCTTCTCTTCTCTCCCTTTCTCTCTTCTCTTCTCTTCTCTTCTCTTCTCTTCTCTTCTCTTCTCTTCTCTTCTCTTCTCTTCTCTACCCTACCCTACTGTACCCTGCTCTACCCTACTCTACTCTGTTCTACCCTATTCTACTCTATCCTATCCTATCCCATCCTACCCTACCCTATCCTTTCCCTACCCTCACTCTTCTCCAACCGTCCCTCTCTCCCTCCCGCAATCAACCCAATAAGACAAGACAATCTTCCGAAGATAATGAGCCTAAATCCAAGCTTAATGAACAACTGCTATTACAATCCTCCGATCTTTTCCTCCTTACTGCCAACTCCTCCTCCCCCCTCCCTCTTTCCCCTCCTCTCCCCCTTTCCGTCTCTTGCTTTCCCTCGTCCTCCTCCACCCTTCCCCTCTTCTCATCCGTCCACCGACCGGCTTATCAATCCACTCACTGACCCCGGCGCCCCCAACCACACACCCCACTCGGCCACCTAAAAACCCCACAGCCAAACTCCCCATAACTCCTCCCGTCTCCAACCTATCCACAAACATACCCCCCCCCCACCAACCCACCCACCCCAACACTCCAACACACCAAAGCTCCCAAACCCACCCCTCTAAACACCCCCACCACCAAACACATCTCCCCTCCCCACCCCCCTTCCCCAATAAATCCCCGGCTCCCGAGATCCAAGACTCCCGCCGGGGACCGAGAGCGAGACCGGCCCGGACCGCGTCGCCGTAACTGCAAAATTAACCCATTCATTTCCCACTCGTCGGACCCCGCTAACAGGGCTCAGGTCTCTCGTGCTTTTTCGAGATGTCGGGGTTTCCGTGCGCGTGCGTGCGTGAGAGAAAGGGAGAGAGGCAGAGGGAGAGAGGGAGAGGGAGGGAGAGAAGAGAGAGAGAGAGAGAGAGAGAGAGAGGAGAGAAGAGATAGAGAAGGATAGAGAAGAGAGAGAGAGAGGAGAGAGAGAGAGAGAGGAGAGAGAGAGAGAGAGAAGAGAGAGGAGGAGAGGAGAGAGAGAGTGAGAGAGAGAGAGAGAGAGAGAGAGAGAGAGAAGAGAGGAGAGAGGAGAGGAGAGAGAGAGAGAGAGAGAGAGAGAGAGAGAGGAGAGAGAGAGAGAGAGAGAGAGAGAGAGAGGGAGGGGGGGGGGCGAAAGCCTACCAGCCTAACACAGCCCTAGACACGGAACCGAAGCGTCAACTCGTCTTCCTCATGTCTTCCCATTAACTTGGAAAATTCCTTTCAAAGCGTCCTTTTCCCAAATAAAAAAAATAAATAAAAATAAAAATTAAACAAACTTCGAATCACTGCGTCCTCTTTCTTTCTTTTTTTCTCTTCTTCCTTCATTCTTACCCTCTTTCCTTCCCTGCCTTCTTTCCTTTGTCTCACTTTTTTTTTCTTTCTTTCTTTCTTTCTCCTCCCACTATAGCTTATTTGCTTCTTCCTTTTTCCCTTTTTTAAATCATTCACTCATTCACTCACTCACTCACTCACTCACTCACTCACTCACTCACTCACTCACTCACTTACTCACTCACCCACCCACCCACTCACTCACTCACTCACTCACTCACTCACTCACTCACTCACTCACCCACTCACTCACCCACTCACTCACCGACCCAAATCCCTGCATGTGGACTCCGATAATCACGTTCTCATAAGCATAACTTCCGCAGGTCTGGTAGTGAATTCCCGATCGACTGATATTAAGCATGGGATTAGCGATGTTAACGTGTGAGCGGGGAGGGAAGGGGGAGGGAGGGGTGGAACGGAGGAGAGAAAGGGGGAAAGGAACCGAGGAGGGAAGGGAGGGAAGGACCGAAGAGGGAAAGGAGGAAAGGACTGAGGACGGAAAGGAGGGAAGGACTGAGGAGGGAAAGGAGGGAAGGACTGAGGAGGGAAAGGAGGGAAGGAACAGAAGAGGCAAAGGAGGGAAGGAACAGAAGAGGCAAGGGGGGAAGAAACTGAGGAGGAAAGGGAGGGATGCAGGAGAGGAGGGAAGAACGGACGGGGAGACGGAAGAAAGAATGGGGAAGAGACAGAAGGGGGAGAAAGGTAGGAAGGGAGAATGGAGAGAGGGTGTGCGAGAGAGAAGTAGAAGTAGGAGGAAAGGAGGAGAGGGCAGGGAAGGGGGGATAGGGAAGGGGAAAAGATGGAACTCGTGTGTGGGGGGGGGAGAAAGGGAAAAGTTACGGAGGGTGAAAAAGAAAAGGGAAACGAAGAGAAAACGGAGCGCGCGAGTGTTTTATTCAATCCTTCAAACCTTTGCGCCCTGTCTATATTGGAACACCAAAACAAAATAGGTCACGGACACTGACAAACAACCGAGTCAACAAAGCAAATGCACGCAATATAACACATTCAACTACAATATCAACAACTACGAACAGGCTAAATCCCCCAAGACTCTCCCGACTCTCCTGCACCGCTTCCCCGGGGACGGAGAACGCCCCGCCTTCGCAGAGCCGGGTTTACGAGCATTAGCTTTACGAGAACGACGCGCAGGGACTCCCGCTACCTGTCACCCACAATGCCACGCCAATGCCACCTCAGTGCCACCACCTTCAGCATGGCACTGCCCGGAAGGAAGGGAAATTTCGAGGCATCGGGCTTCTGTTGGGCTTGCCTTCTCTTGCTATTTTCTCTTCTCTCTCTCTCTCTCTCTCTCTCTCTCTCTCTCTCTCTCTCTCTCTCTCTCTCTCTCTCTCTCTCTCTCTCTCTTGCCCTTATTCCTCTCTTTCTCTCTCTCGTCCTGTTCCACCTCTTTCTTCTCCTTCTCTCTCCCTCCTTTCCCCACTCCCTCTGCCCCTCCCCTACCCCCTTGCCTCCGCCTCCACACATACCCCCACAACGCCAACCTTCACCGCCACGACAATAGCAATCACGATCCTCCCATTCCTCATCAGACTCGCTATCCTTACCAGCATCTTTATTAACAACACACATCCCAATCAGTCAAGGTAATTAATGTTCACGCTGACAAATGCGCACGGTAATTACCAGCCCCATTATCATCATTAACCAGGACCGCCAGCGTTATCAACGTCATCGTGGTTGCGTCACCCAGATTAATGGCCATCAAATAATACTAGACGCACCTGATGACGTCACAGGTAGAATAACAACAGTAGCAGGAACTACGTCAGCAAAAGCAAACCATCACCATATAACAAAACAAGAAACGAAGAGAAAAGAAAAAAAAAATAATAATAACAACACACCACCATCATCATCGTCACTCCCACCCCCACCCCCACCATCACCATCATCATCAAAAAAAAACGGCGGAATATATGCAAACATCCGGGAATCGAGGTGGAAAAGACGGAACAAGAAAGGGGGAGAGGAAAATAAGAAAGAAAAGAGTAAGAGCAAAGAAGGGAGGAAGGGAGGGAGGGAGGAAGGGAGGGAGGGAGGGAGGGAGGAGGAGGGAGGAGAGGGAGGGAGGGAGGAAGGGAGGGAGGGAGGAGGGAGGGAGGGAGGTAAGGATGGATGAAGAGAGCAGGGGAGGGAAGGAGAAAGGAAGAAAAGGGCAGAAAGAAAGGGAAAGGGAGAGTGAGACGGAGAGATGAAGAGATGAGGGAAGGGACGGAGAAAGGAAGAGGAGGGCAGAAGGAGATGGAAAGGAAGAGTGAGAGGGAGAAAGAGAAAGACAGAGAAGGGGATAACTCCTCCCCTTCCCTCTTCAAAATATTAATAAAAACAAAGAAATAAACATGCAAAAACAAATAAACATGATCCGGCAATTTCCACCAAAACACACACACAAAATAAAAAAATACAATAAAAAAAAGTTCCCCAACATCTATTTATCGTTGACCGGAAGTGCGCCTCATCCGGACCCCCCCCCCACGCGACGCTCCCAAGGCAAAGTGTCCGTAATGCTAGGGTTTACGCTGCCGTGTACCCTGCGTTGCTACGGTAGCGGTCTCGCTCGCCTCGCAAGGCACTGTCCCCGCGATGTTACTGTGATTGTGCTCTCGTCTCACATCTCACGGTCTGATGTTTTCCTCTCATACTTCAATGCGCTGTTGTCTTCCCTTCACACCTTGCTGATTGGTGTTTTCTCCCCATACCTTCCTGACTGGTGGTTTCCTCTCACATCTTACTGATTGGTGGTTTCCCTTCACATGTTACTGACTGATGTTTTCCCTTATACCTTACCGATAGATGTTTTTTTCTTCCTTTCTTTCTTTCATACCTCACTGCTTTGATGTTTTACCCTCATACCTCAATTATTTTCCTCCTCACCCCTCACTGCCTGTTGAATTTCCTTCAATTTCCTTCCTCTCGCTTCACTCCTCAGATATGGAATACACTATACAAGCGGAATGTGGCGTTGCTGAGCTACTGCTCTCTCTCCCACTCAGCCCGCGCCCATGTTGCCGAGATCCTGCTTCCCCTCGTACCTCTCAAACCCCCTCGCCGCTGTGGCTATACCCTCCCTAACTGATGGGGAAGAGGGAGGGAGAGAGGGGGAGGGGGCCCGTGGGTAGTTCACGAATAACCTCCGCATTCCTCTCTCGCTCGCCTTTCTCCCTCTGCTCTTCTATGGCCAGGGCTGCTCTTCTTTATCTCGTCCGATCATCTTGTCTTCACCAGCATTATGTTCCGTCTTTACTACTGTTATTCTTGTTTTTCTTCTTTTCTTAGTCCCTCTAAAAAATACCCTGTTCCTCGACTCAGCTCTCCTTTCCTCTCAACACTCTACACTCATAGTCTTTCAGTCTCTATCTCCGTTATCACTCCCTCCCCCTTTTCCGCTCTCCCTCCCTCCACCCCGTTCTTTAACTTCTCTTTCCCCTTTACCCGCCTTTCTCAAGACATTCTTCTCACTTACATCTCCCTACGTCCCTCCAACTTTCTCTTCTTCCTTCCCTTTCTCTTTTCCCCTCTCTTCTTCATCCGTCTCCCTCTCCTACCCCTCGCTTATTCACCTATTCCCTCTTTCATTCAACCCCAACCCCCTTCCCTGGGCCCGGCGCGCGTCAGCTGGAGCCAATATGCTAACGAGGAGGGCCGTCCCGTCCACAACCTCTCTTGCGCCCATCGCATACTTTTTCTTTATTGGTCGTTGGTTTTCCGTTCTCTCACTGGCCCGCCTCTCACCTGTATTTTTCAGTGATTTTCTCCGTTACTATCTCCCCTTTTTCGCCCTTTCTCTTTTTTTTTCTCCTTCCTCCCTACCTCTCCTACATGCTATCTACTCTTATCTTCTGCTCCCTCTCCTTCCCTCTTTCCCTTTACCTCTGCTCCTCCCTTTTCATCCTAGGATCCGTCCCCTCTTTCTACCTCTTCCCTCTACCCAAAAAAACCTCCGTCATATTTCGTCGTCGTCGTCGTCGTCGTCGTCGTCGTCGTCGTCGTCGTCGTCGTCGTCGTCGTCGTCGTCGTCGTCGTCGTCGTCGTCGTCGTCGTCGTCCTCCTCCTCCCCTTTCTTCTCCTCTTTCTGTGTGCTGTGTGGTGCAGCGGTAGCGATCTCGTCTAGCAACCTTGCTGACCTGCGTTCAAATCCCTCTCCGCCAGTGGATGGTAACCCCGGACATTCCTTGCACACAGGAGGTAATTTAGAAGCAAAATAAAAAAAAGACAGCTTGTCATACCATTGCAACAAATGGAATAAAACAAAATTATAATTAAATTTCCTTCTCCTTCTCCTAATCCTCCTCCTCCTCCTCTTCCTCTTCCTCCAACTCTTGATGCAAATTGTTCCGGAGATGATTAATGGCGCAATAGCGATGTATAATGGGCGATGTATGAGTGCAAAACTTTCCCTTCCCGTGGGCTCGCCTCCAGGTCGAGAAGGACAGAAGTAACAGAAGCACGAAGAATTAAAATACGAAAAATAATATAAAGTTGCTAAAAAAAAGAATAACATTAATAACATGAATTCCAAATGATCGAAAATAGGGAATTGAAAACAAAACAACAATGATCCCACAATAGGAAAAGAAAAAGGCACGATCCAGGCAATAAGCAACACATGACCGACGAGGACATCAGAATAATAAAAATTAAACAGATGAGAAAAAAATACTATTCACATCAGAGACGAGATTTTCCATATCCAGAGAAGAGATTTTCAGTGCATTGTGAATTGAGCGAGATTATGAAATATAACATAGATTAAGGCGTTTGACGGATCCCCGGGACGCCCTCAAGGGAGAGAAAACGACCAAGGGATAGTAAATACACGGATGGCGAAGTGCTTTCAAACGAGCGAGAAAAATAGTCACAGCACAACTAAAAATAGGAGGAAAAGAGTTAGGAGGAGCCGGATAAAGAAAAGAGGAGGAGGAGAAGCAAGGAAGAAAGAGGAAGAAAGGAAAAAAAAGAGGAGGAAGGAAAGTGGAGAAGAAAGAAAGAGAAGGGTGAAGTAAGGACGAGCTGAAAAAAAAAAAAAAAAACTAAAGACGAAAAAATGAGAACCGAATGGAAAGGAGAGAAAGGAAATACAAGGAAAGAAAAAGAAAAGAAGGAGAATCGAGGGGGAGACGAAGGGGAAGACGAAGGCGGCGGCGCAGAGTCGAGCGAGCTGTAGTCGGTGTAGCCAGCTGGCGAAGGTTAACGGCCGTGGAGGAAGCGGAGCTGCGGCGACGGCGGCGAAGGCAGGAGCGGCGGCGGCGGCGGTGGTCGCAGAGGTCGAGCTCAGCGGAAGTGGTAGTAATTAAGTAAGAGTTAAGGCCGAAATATTTCCAGATGCTGCGCTCCATCAGCGGGCGACCGACACCCCTTCGGCCTGCAATCTCTCCATGCAAACAAACCCCGGCAAGAAGAAAGGGAAGGCGCGTCCTTTCATTGCACTTTCCTCCTAGCGCTCGCAAAGTGGAGGCGTAAGGATAACAATTTCTGGCAGAAAGCTATACTGTCACGGAGGAGGAGGAGGAGGAGGAGGAGGAGGAGGAGGAGGAGGAGGAGGGAAGGAAGGAGCAGGAGGAGAAGAAGGAGGAGGAGGAGGAGAGGAGAAGGAAGAAGAAGAAGAAGAGAAGAAGAAAGAAGAAGAAAGAAGAAGAAGAAGAAGAAGAAGAAAAAGAAGGAGGAGGAGGAGAATGAGGTGTTGGTGGTGGTGTGAGATGATGACATAGTATCAGTTTACCACACAATTATTACATACTCATTTTTCCTTCTCTTTCTCTTTCTCCATTTCTTTTACTCCTCTTCCTATTTTTTCTCATCCCTTCCGCTATTTATTCTACGTCTCCCACAAGTCCGTCTTACCACTTTCTGTATCCCCTCCTTACCCTTTCCTTCTTCCCTCTCATCTCCACTTACATTTCCCCCTTTCTCCCTCTTCATTTTCCCTCTATTCCTGGTATCCCTCTTTTCATCCACTTCTCCCCCCCCCTACTTTCATATCTACTCCCACAGAATTCTGACAAAAACATAGTAATAATTAGCATTATCATTAGTATAATGTCGTCGTCGTCGTCTTCATCAATATTATCATCACGGTCATCGTGATCATCATGATCATGACCATCATAATCATCATCATCATCAAGCAGCAGCAGCATTACCAAATACCATCAGCAACACCACCATATCATCAACAGCTGCATCAACACCATAATAACAACACCAGCAGCAAACTCACAGTCTCGCCGACGCTAGACGCTGCCTTGACACCCTCCGCAAGCTTACCTGCAAAGAAAACGGAAATTCATTAGCTGGGGTACATACACCTAACAATGGAAATACGATAAGTAAATAAGGAGATAATAACGAGAATTCGTATAGAAGACGAAGAAAAAGTCGGGAAATACTTGCAAGTCACGGAAGAGACTTGAGAGAGAGAGAGCGAGAGAAAGGGAGGGAGAGAGGGAATGAGGGTAGGGGAAGGAAAGGGAGTAGAGGGGAGGGGAGGCGAGGGGAGGGGCGGGGATGGGGGGATGGGAGGGGAGGGGAGGGAGAGATAGAGAGGGAGAGACAGAGGGAGAGACAGAGAGAGAGAGAGAGAGAGAGAGAGAGAGAGAGAGAGAGAGAGAGAGAGAGAGAGAGAGAGAGAGATGGGGGGAGGGCAGAGAGAGGGGGAACGAACAGGCCAAAATCGGACCCATCATCTCTACAGAAAATGAATTGCCGCCGATCATCGCACCAACCTCAAACACACAGCGAAACCAAATGAAATGAAGAATTCGCAACAAGACCAGCATATAACCACCCCCTTCGCCCACACACACGATAAAAAAAAATACAATAAAGCCATGTCACCCTCGTTTGCGGTCGGAATGAGTGTGCGTTGGGGATAGAAACAAGAACTCTTTATGTACTTTTCTTTTTTTTTCTGCTTCTTTTTTTCCCTTTTTCTGCGTGTTGCTAGTTAATGAGCATTAAGTGTGCGAGAGGTCAGTCCTTCTTCGGGGTTTTCGGCTACAATTTAATTTTTCGTTGTGTATACTGTAAATTCGCAGACTATCACTATAGGCTTCTCTCTCTCCTCCCTTCTTCTTTACTTACTTCTGTCCTCATCCTTTCCTCTTCCTCATTTTCTCCTTCCCTCCCTCCCCTCCTCATTCCCTCCCTCCCTCCCCCAGAACCACTACCAGACAAACAGAAACAACTGAGAAATGTCGGTTCGCCCGAGAGGAAATGTGTGCATGCGAATGAACGGGCGGCGAAGGAGCGAAAGGAGAGGGGGCGCCCGACTCACTGTGGGAAACAACGGCGTAGGGGAGCTGGCGAGAGAACTTACTTGTGGAGCTAATTGGGGACGGGGACGGGGACGGGACGGGGACGGGGACGGGGATAGGGGAGGGGACTAGGAGGAGAAATAACGGAACGAAGAGGCGCGCCGGGAGTGGAGGAAGAGGAGGAGAACGAGGAAGGAGGAGGAGAATGAGGAGGAGAACGGGGAGGAGGGGTACGAAGAGGAGGAAGAAGAGAAGAACGAGGATGAGGAAGAGGAGAAGGAACATGTGGCGGAGGAGGAGGAGAGGAGGAGGAGGAGGAGGAGGAGGAGGAGGAGGAGGAGGAGGAGGAGGAGGAGGGGGGGAGGGGGAGGAGGGGGATGAGGGGGGGAGGGGGAGGAGGAGAATAAGGAGGAGAAGGAGGAGCCTAGCCCCACGCCGCGATGAATGGAAGGAGTAAAAGCATGTCATGCAATAATGGCGAGCGGAACAATGCAAGGTGCTGAATGAAAAGTCGTCAAGAAAGTGTGAATAGTGCAAGGTGGAGAAGGAGGGTGGGGGCGTGGGGGAGGGGGTAGAAAGTGTAAAGAAGAAAAGCAGTGTCACAAGACTGGAGGAAGGGAGCTAAGCAAAAAGACCAGCAATGCATGGCCATCACCAACAGACGCCGAAATGTCTGACGGCGCATTCCAGAAAACGAGTGCATGTCTGGTTCCCTCATATTCGCCTTGTATGTTTGCTTGTTCATCTGCATTCCAGTGTTTGTCTATCTGTGTCTATCTATATCTGTCTTTCTCCGTGTGCCTATTTGTCACTAAGTTTACTAACTGTTAATAGACGCACGTGCCTGCCTGCTTGCCCGTCTGTCTGTGTCTGTCTCTCTACGTCTGTGTGTGTGTGTGTGTGTGTGTGTGTGTGTGTGTGTGTGTGTGTGTGTGTGTGTGTGTGTGTGTGTGTGTGTGTGTGTGTGTGTGTGTGTGTGTGTGTGTGTGTGTGTGTGTGTGTGTGTGTGTGTGTGTGTGTGTGTGTGGTGTGTGTGTGTGTGTGTGTGTGTGTGGGTCTGTGTCTGTGTGTCTGTGTCTAATTATCTCTGAGTTTTTACTCTGTCATTGCTCCCCATCGCATATTTTTTTCAACGTGATTACTATTAACTCCGGTGAACAAAGGGTCGTCTCATCCATGATTGGCAATACGAATCCTCCTAATCAGTCAATCATAATAACGACCCCATTATTCAACCTGTTGTCTGGCGAAGGAGCAAAAAAAATGAACAGCAATTATTCCCTTTGCCCCCTCCCCAAGACACGCAACCCATGGATGAATGAATGGGGACCGACCATTCAATCAGGCAATCAAGGGAGAATCCTTTTTTTTAACCGCTGCAAGGAGATCCCCAACAGCGACATGGCCATAGGACGATCCTGGTTCGAAGTTCTAATCCGTGGGTAGAGATAAAGAGAGTCATATTTCACTATGTCCGTCCTTTTCAGTCTGTCCGTCAACCTCAAATCTAAGTCGACTTCTCAGTACAAACGACTACTGCGAGGAAAGTCAAGACAAAAAATAAACCATTCTCTCTCGTTCGAAGACAAAAATATCCCCCTCAAAGACAACATACTCGCCCCGCCCCCTAGTATGCGAATAAAGACGAACGCCAAGACGAATGAATGAAAGCTCCATCACCTGTGTAAACGTCGGTCGCTCCTCTACTCTTGTGAATGAACGCCGGACCGCCCTGCCTGCGTGAATGAAAACCGCCGTCCCCGGTGTGGCTGGTCAATGTGGTCATGTCCTTGCTGTGTAAATAAAGGACACGTCATCCTCAATCTCTCGTTTCTCTTTCTTTTTTTTAAACCTTCTCCTCTCCCCTCTCTTGTATGAAGGCCAACACTCGACTCTAAATGCATTACCCGCCCAAAAAAGCTCTGGCCTCTCGCTGAATGCACAAACAGCTTTTGCAATTGAAGTCGACAGGACACATGCACATAAGACGCATAAGGTGTAGTCACGTTACAATCTAAATAGGTAAAATAAACACAATCCAGTGAAAACAGTGAAACACACCAATGCAAACTGAACGATTCGGGAAAACCTAGCCACAGGATGTAAACATTGCTACTTATTCGTCGTTGGCTTCGAAGCGGTCACGGGATGAACTACATCATCGCGGGTATATCGCTCTCCCTCCATCCATCTCTCTCCTTCTTTCCTTCCCTCTTTTCTTTCACGCGTCGCCCGCCCAGCCACCGCATTCCTCTTCAGTTTTCAACACAAACAAAATCCAACCGCCTTCCGCTCATCTCCTGCACTCCACACCACTCCGCTCCACCATTCCTCCCTCTTTCCAACAACGCCCACAGCTCCATTCCACGTTGAAGGGAATGGATGAAGAGTGGATGGTGGAAGGAGGTGGATGGGAAGGAGTGGGGGGAGGTCTCGAACACTCCCACACCTCACTATTATCCTCCCTTACAACCTGTAATTTCCGGGACTATCATAACATCACGATCCCTAAAACAAGGTTGGAATGGAGGGGAGGGAGAGGGAAAGAGGGAAAAAGTGGGTGGGCAGCACCGGGTAAGAATAGAGGAGGAGGAGGAGGAGGAGGAGGAGGAGGAGGAGGAGGAGGAGGAGGAGGAGGAGGAGGAGGAGGAGGAGGAGGAGGGGGAGGAGGAGGAGGAGGAGGAGGAGGAGGCGGAGGAAGAAGAAAGAAGAAGAAGAAGAAGAAGAAGAAGAAGAAGAAGAAGAAAAGAAGAAGAAGAAGGGGAGGAAGAAGAGGAGGGGGAGGAAGAAGAGGAGGGGGAGAAAGAAGAGGCGGAAGAGGAGGAGGAGGAGGAGGAGGAGGAGGAGGAGGGGAGGAGGGGAGGAGGAGGAGGAGGAGGAGTGGAGGGGAGGGGAGATGATAAGGGGGGAAAGGGGGGGGAGAGGAGGGGGGGAGGGGGGGAAAAGGGGGGGGAGGGAAGAGGGCCAGGAAGGGAAAGGGGAAAGGGAAAGGTGTGGGGGAAAGGGGAAGGGAAGGGGAAAGGGGAACGGGGAAAGGGAAGGGAATGGAAGGAAGGGAAGGGAAGGGAAGGGGGAAGGAAGGGAAGGGAAGGAAGGGGAAGGAAGGGAAGGAAGGGAAGGGAAGGGAAGGGAAGGAAGAGAAGAGAAGAAAAGGGAAAAAAGGAAGAAAAGGGAAAGAGAAAGAAGAAAAGAAAAGGGGAAGGGGGGAAGGAAGGGGAAGGGGGGGGGGAAGGATAAT
>NC_051391.1:11954446-11959446 GCF_015228065.2 Penaeus monodon | reverse complement strand
TATTGTACAGCGATGAAGGACTTAATTAGGGCGTTTCTGTCTGGCTATAATGGATTTGGGGGAACACTGGGGGACGGAAAAGGGGAGGGGCAGGGATAGGGATAGGGATTGGGGTAGGGGAGGGGGAGGGGGAGAGGGACGAGGAGGATGGAGGGAGTGGGAGGGAGGAGGAGGGGGGAGAGGGAGGAGGAGGAGGAGGAGGAGGAGGAGGAGGAGGAGGAGGAGGAGGAGGAGGAGGAGGAGGAGGAGGAGGAGGAGGAGAGGAGGAGGAGGAGGAGGATCAGCAGCAGCAGGGGCAGTGGAAGTAAAGAAAAATACCGAGAGCGAGCAGGAAAGAAAGAGACAAAGAAGAAAAAGAAAAATGAGAAAGATAATAGTGAAGAAAAGCAAAAAGACAGGATGGAAGGTAGTGATATATGTCCCCACCCTCCCTAGCCCCTCCAAACACTTGTGAGCGACCACTTGCAACGGAGGCGCAACAATCTTGTGAATATGACCCCCCCCCCTTCTCAAGTGTAGGCAGTGTCCCTGAACCCCCCCCCCCTCTCCCTCTCCCTCTCCCTCTCTCTCCTATCCTCCATTCAGCTTCACATTCTTATATCTAATTTATCTTAGACGTCAACAGACATGTAAAAAAGTGACATTCACGGAATTCCTTGATTGAGATTTCTTGATACGGTGTTGGGGGGGGAGGGGGCCAAAAAGGATGAACGAGACAGCAATAATAAAACAGCAGCAGTAGCAACAACCACAACTGCACCAGCAACAACATTAATAGGCAAGTAATCCTCCTGGGGCACCCCCGGGACTCCTTGGGGGCTTCAGCATGTGAAAAGAAGTTTTTTTGCGTGAGGGTGGCGGTGTACAGGTGAGGGCGGTGGGATCTTGTTCACTCTTCCTCGCTTGCACCTCGCTCATACACTCAATTCTTCCTTACCCACTTACTCATTCTCCTCACTTTCCTTATTCTTAGAGCTAACGACTCCTATGCTGGCTGCTTCGCTAGCTCACTCTTTGGTTCAATTAATTAATTCTTCATATTGTTTTATTTATTCACACACTCACTCACACTCATTCGTTCAGCTACGGTCGCAGCGACGGCGGTTTCGGCGGCACCGGACTGTCCCTCTGGGTAAACGACCCGGGAACAGTTGGGGCAGCAAAGGTGAATTTTGGGGGGGGGGGGGGGGGGGGGACGTAGAGGACCGGGCTGAGAGGGACTTCCGGCGGCCGGTTATTGCGCCGCCGTCGCCGCCGCTTCTGCCGCTTCCACCGGGCGCCCGACGGCAGCCGCATTAACCCCGCGCTGCTCTCGGCCGAAATCCCCTCCGACTCCATCGCCGTGTCACTCAACGCCGAGCAGGGCCAGCTTCACCGTAGGGGGGGAGGAACGAGTACGTGAGGGATAGGGGGAGATTGGAAAGGGAAAAAAGGGGAGGTGTGGGAAAAAAGAGGAGAGGGAAAAGTAAAAGGGGACGGGAGGAGGGCGAGAGGGTGAAAAACCAGTGTTGGGGGAAAAAAGAAAAAAAAGGGAAAAGGGCAGGGGGGGGAACAAAAAAGTACGACGATGTAAACAAGACAGAACATTAGAAAAAAAAAAAAAAGAAAAAGGCGAAAAGAGAAAAAGACGCAAAAAAAAATCAAAAGAGGATGCCCTAACTTAAAAAAGAGAGAAAAGATAACGAAAGGACACACGGACGAGAAGCGACACCGAGGAACGAAAGGAAAACTGAAAAAACCCCTTAATTTCCGGTGGAATGGGGTGACTCGCCCGTGGGGTTTGCGGGTCGAGGGGGGCCGGGGGATGGGGGCGGGGAGGGTTTTCCCCATACATTAGGCAGGGTTCCACTTGACGCAGGGCTGAGGGAGGGAAGGAGGGTAAGAGGAGAACAGGGAGAACGAGAAAATAAGGGATGGCGAGAATTAAGATGGAAGAAGTTGAGTCTAGTGAGGTATAGAAAGAGAGAGATGAAGAGAAGAGAAAGAGGAGGAAGAGAAAAACCAACAGAACAACGGGGGAAGGATGTGAGGTAAATAGACAGTATGTAGTCTAATTTGTCCATTGCCTAACCCCTCTGCTTCTCTGTCTCTATCTCTATCTCTATCTCTATCTCTGTCTCTATCTCTATTTCTGTCTCTGTCTGTCTCTCTTCGGTATCTCCCATCTCTCCACTATCTTTTCCCCTTTCCATTTACTTTTCCCTCAGCCCCACACCTTCGCCCCTCCCCCCCAAAAAGCAAAAAAACTTCGGGGTACCCCGGGAAAAGTTGTGTTTACCTCGTCCGCCCAAACTTAGAAATCGGTCCTCCATCCCCCCTCCCGCCAGGCGCCCCGTTTCCCCCCGCCCACAGCGCAGCCCGACTCCCCTTGCCCCCATCCTCACCCACTCGCTCACCCACTCGGAATCAAAACCCAAACCATCCACATCCCATCGGTTCATTCCCGCTATGGAATACTATTCCTACTCCCGCTCCTCTCTCCATGTCAGCTTAACACTCACTCACTCACTCACTCACCCCCCCCCCCACTCTCTCTCTCTCTCTCTTCCTCTCTCTCTCTCCTCCTCTCTCCTCCCTTTTCCTCTCTTTTCTCTCTCTCTCTCTCTCTCTCCACCGCCTTCTCCACCAACGCCTTCTCCACCAACGCCTTCTCCACCAACGCCTTCTCCACCAACGCCTCCTCCACCAACGCCTCCTCCACCAACGCCTTCTCCACCAACGCCTTCTCCACCAACGCCTTCTCCACCACGTTCTCAAAAAGTTCTAACCGCCTCCCCAAAACCGCCTCCCCCCACCCTCCACCCTTTCGTATTATTCCTATCTTTCCCCCCTTCTTTTGGTTTCGTTTTCGTTCTCGTTCTCGTTCTCGTTTCGTTTCCCTTTCCTTCTTCTTTTCTTCAAATTATTATTATATTATTATTATTTTTTTATTATTATTATTTTTTTATTATTACATTCCCCCTTCCCCTTCCTTCCTCTCCTCCCCCCCCTTTCCTCCTTTTTTCTCCCCCTCCCCCCCTTTTCCCCCCCCTTTTTTTCTTGTCCCTCCTTTTCCCTCTTTCCCCCTTTTTTCCCCCCCTTTCCCTCCTTCCTCTTTCCTCCCTCCCACTCCTTGCATCTTTCCCCCCTCCTCCCCCCTCGTCACAGCGCCCTCACCAGAAAATGTTTCCCATATCTGGGAAAACTTGGCCACCCCCTCCCACACATCCCAGCCCATTTTTTTCCCCCTATTTTAAAGCTACATTGACCCTGCTCTTCCTTCCATTCAAACAACTAACTAACTTCTTCTCTCTCCTTCTCTCCTCCCCTCTCTCCTCCTCTTCTCTCTTCTCACTCTCTCTCTTTCCTCTCTCCCCCTCTCTCTCTTCTCCCCTCTCATCTCTCTCCCCCCCTCTCTCCCCCCTCTCTCCCTCTCTCTCTCTCCCCTCCTCTCTCCCCCTCTCCTCTTCCCTCCCTTTTTCTCCTCTCCCCTCTCTCCTCTCTCCCTCTCCTCCCTCTTTCCCTCCCCTCTCTCTCCACCTCCTCCCCCCCCCTCTCTCTCTCTCCCCCTCTCTCTCTCCCTCTCTCCCCCTCTCCCCCTCCCCTCCCCTCCCTCTCTTTCTTTCCCTCCCCCCTCCCCTCCCCTCCCTCTCTTCCTTTCCTCCCTCTCTCTCCCTCTCCCTCTCCTTCTTTCTCCTTCCCCCCCGTCTTTTTCCTTTTCCTCCTCTCTCCCTCCCATTTCCCTCCTCTCTTCCCCCTCCTCCTCTCTCTCCCCCTCTCTCCAAAAAAATTTTTTCCCCTTTTCTCTCCTCCTTCCCCTTTCCTTTCCTTTTCCCTTCCCCTCTCTCTCCCTTTTTTTTCTTCCCCCCCCTTTCTCTCTCTTCCCCCCTTTTTCTCCCTCTCTCCTCCCCTTTTCTCTCCTCTCCCTTCCTCCTCCCCACCCCTCTTTCCCCCCCCCCTCTCTCCCTCCCCCCCCCTCCCCCTCCCTCCCTCTCTCTCTCCTTTCTCTCCTCCTCCTCCCTTCCCTCTCTCTTTCTCTCCCTTTCTCTTTCCTTTCTCTCTCTCTCTCCTTTCTTCTCTCTCCCCCTTTCTCTCCTCTCCCCCCCTTCCCCTCCCCCCTTTCCCCCCCCTTTCTCTTTCCTCCCCCCTTTTTTTTCTCTTCCTTTCCCCCTCTTTTCTCCCCCCCTTTCCCTTCCCCTCTCTCTTTTTCTTCTTTCTTTTCTTTTCTTTTTTCCCTTTTCCCTCCCCCTCCCCCTTTTTTAAACTATCTCTTTTCCTCCCCCCTCCTCCCCCTCCGCTCTTTATTTCCTACTCCTCCCCTTCTTTCCCTCTCCTTCCGTCCTCCAATCCACCCCCCCCCCCTTCCCTCCCCTCCTTTCCCTCTCCCTCTCCCTTTTTCCTCCACTAATCCATTTTAACGCACCTTTATATAAACTCAATGCATTTCCCCCCCCATCCCACCCACCCCACCCTTCTATTCCCTCTTTCAACCACCCACCAACCCCTTTTTAAACCCCCGACCTCACACGGGGCCCCTCACCCCTTATTCACTCCTCCTCAAATTTTTTTGGGGGCGGGGGGGGTATTTTTATTTAGACTAAAAAAAGGAAGAAAAAAGTAAAAACAATAAGAAATAAAAATGGAAAAAAAACGGGGAGGGAATCAAAAAGGGGAATAAGGGGGGAAAAAAAAAGGGGGGAGGGGGAAAGGAAAAAGGGCGGCAAAAAGGGGGAAAAGGGGAAAAGGGGGGGGGGAGGAAAGGAGAGGGAAGGGGGGGAAAAGGAGATTTTTTAAGGAATAAAAGACTTTTTAAATAGAAGGGGAAGGGGGAAAGGGGATTTTTAAAATTTTTGGGGGAAGAAGAGGGGATTATTTTTGATGAATTTTTTTTAAAGAAGTTAAAAAAAAAAAAAAAAACAAAAAAAATTTTTTTTTTGTCAAGGGTCTTTTCCTGATTCCTTTCTGAAAGAGGTTCAGTACACATTCCATTATAAAAGTTTTTCATTTTTTCGCCCTAGTCT
>NC_051391.1:11947892-11952892 GCF_015228065.2 Penaeus monodon | reverse complement strand
CATTAACCATTCACCTCCTCTTCTCCCTCCTTCATCCCCTCCCTCCTCCCGTCCTTCCCTCCTACGTACACCTCTACATCCATTATCATTTTAACTATCTATCTATCTACCCATCTCTTCATCCATCTACCCATCCACCCAAACAACCCCCTCCCCACCCATCTTTCCACCCACTTGTCCATCTACTCATCTATTCATCCACCTATCCATATATCTATTCATCTATTCACCCATCCATCCATCCATCCATTCCTCTCCATCATCATATTACTCCGTCGCCAACCAGAGTCGCGGACAATCTCTGCTAGGAACAGAGGATCCGCAGGAAAATCTCCCTGATTTATGAAGCGCCTATGGGGAGGGCGGTGGGGGAGGGGGAAGAGAGAAGGATACGGAAAGGGAGGAATAGGGTGGGGAGAGGGAGAGGGGGGAGAGAGAGGGAGAGGGTTGTACGGAGAGATGAAGTGATGGACTGAAGAATGAATAGATGGATGGATAGATGGATGGATGGATGGATGGATGGATGGATGGATGGATGGATGGATGGATAGACGGATGGATAGATGGATGGATAGACGGATGGATAGATGGATAAAGGGAAAAGACAGAAAGAGAAAAAAAGGCAGAAGAAAAAGAAAAGAGATATAGAGAGCGAATCCCCTTGTGAGGGAGAAAGGGAGCTCTATGAGGTAATGAACCAACGGCCGAGAAAGACCAATGATACGATGGGGGGTGGGGGAGGGGGTGAGTAATGGGAGCCATTGACAATGTGCCAAATCGTCGGCCTCGGTATAGCCTCCCTGCCTGAATGGCGGGAAGGGCGGAACGATAGAAGCGGGAAGGAGGGGAAGAAAGAGGAGGGGGAAGGAGGAGAAGGGAAAGGAAGGGGAAGGGGAAGGAAGGGGAAGGGGAAGCAAGAGGAAGGGGAAGGAAGAGGAAGGGGGAGGAGGGGGAAGGAAGGGGAAGGAGGGAGAAGGAAGAGGAGGGGAAAGGAGGGGAAGGAAGAGGAGGGTGAAGGAAGATGGGGAAGGAAGAGGACGAGGATGGAAGAGGACGAGGATGGAAGAGGACGAGGATGGAAGAGGAAGGGGAAGAATGGGAAGGAAGAAGAGGGGAAGGAGGGGAAGGAGGGGAAGGAGGGGAAGGAGGGGAAGGAGGGTAAGAAGAGGAGGGGGAAGGAGGGAAACGAAGAGGAGGGGGACGGACGGGGAAGGAAGAAGAGGGGAAGGAGAGACAGGATGGGGAGAGGAGAAGCAAGGGAAGGATTGGAAAGGGAGAAGCAAGAAAAAAAATGTACATGGTGGAGTAGGGAAGGAGGTCGTATAATAAATAGATAGATACGTAGGTAGGTAAGGTAGGTAGATAGATAGGTAGGTATGAAGGAAAAAGAGAAAGTAAAATCGTAGGTAAGAAGGAAAGAAGAAAGAAAGAAAGAAAGTAAAACCGTAAGTAAGAAGGAAAGAAGAAAGAAAGAAAGAGCGAAAGAAAATAAAGAAATTAAGAAAGAAAGGAAGGAGGGAGGGAGGGAGGGAGGGAGGGAGGGAGGGAGGGAGGAGGGAGGGAGGGAGGGAGGGAGGGAGGGAGGGAGGGAGGGAAGGAAGGAAGGAGGGGGGGGGGGGAATGAAGCAGGCAAGTAAAGAGACAAGACATACAAATAGATACACACACACACACACACACACACACAACACACAGAGGCCAGGAGAGAGACAAGGAAAGATGTAGGAAGAAAAGGAGGAAGAAACGAACGACAGCCGAGCGCAATAACAAGAGGGAGAGGCCCGATGTGAGTGCGAACAGAAAAAGACGAATAATCGCGCGGAGGGCCTGGCACCGTGAAGAGGGCTGTGTCACCGGCCGCAGCAGCCTCGCCCGGGCTCCCTGCCTGCCCCCCCCCCCTTCACCATGCATCATCATCCTCCGTGTGTGTGTGTGTGTGTGTGTGGTGTGTGTGTGTGTGTGTGTGTGTGTGTGTGTGTGTGTGTGTGTGTGTGTGTGTGTGTGTGTGTGTGTGTGTGTGTGCGTGCGTGCGTGCGTGCGTGCGTGCGTGCGTGCGTGCGTGCGTGCGTGCGTGCGGTGCGTGCCTACCTGCCTGCCTGCCTGCCTGCCTGCCTGCCTGCCTGCCTGCCTGCCTGCCTGCCTGCCTTGCCTGCCTGCCTGCCTGCCTGCCTGCCTGCCTGCCTGCCTGCCTGCCTGCCTTCCTCCCTCTCCCTCATTTCTCGACCATAAGCTGGCACAAGCCATCAAGAGTGTCACCTGGGGATAATAATAGTGCCTGGTCGGCGTCTTCTTTGACCTACATACACCACAAGGCACTCTTGATTTACACTTGGCACTTGGACGCAGGTCAGATAGGTAGGGTGAGGGTGAGGTAGGGAGAGAGAGGGCTAGGGGAAGGGGAGGGGTAGGGGAAGGGACCTGACAATATTTCCCCGTGTCATAAAGCCGGGGTTATATGCGTCTTTTGGCAGACCATTCACTGTCGCAATTTCCTCGAAAATAAGAGGGATATTTTCGCCGTTTCACCGACCTATTCGGAGAACCTGCAGTAATGACATTATTATATAAAAATGAATATGAATATCTATCCTTCCTTAATTACCAAAATGAAATAATCCTCCACAAGTCTGGTGAAATTCTTGTCTGAATGACGAAAACAATCTTCAGACTCAATGAATGTAAATCCCACAATACAACAAACAGGTTCATTGAAAACAAAAGTGAACCTTTCCTATTCAACTCTTCCCCTATGTCCTTCTTTCCTGCCTTCCTTCTTCCCTTCCACCTTTCTTGCTTCTTCCCTTAACGCTTTCCTTCGTCCCAACCACACCACCTAGCCGTCCCGCGCAGCACATTCCACTCCCAGAACGTACCCTAAGTGCGCCCGCCTCGCTAACACGGTCACCCACTCACCCCTATCCTCGTACCTGACCGGTGTGTCCTATCCCTGCCTATCAGCGCGCCCAATCTGGCCCCGCCCTTCCCCGAGCCACCGAGCCTCTCCCTGCCTCGCCCGCCCGCCGTACGCCCGCGGGGACTCTTCCCAGGACGGAATTCTCAGGCCAAGTCTATTCCTCTCGCTCTCACGCACCTTCGGTGTTTCCTGGTAATGTTATATTCTCTACCCCTAGGCCAGTGTCGTTACCATCTTTATCCATTTTATCATTAATATCATTACATTACTACCATTTTCTCCGCTATTATCATCATCATAAATAATACCATCATTTACATTATCATTATCATTACTGATGTTAACATCATCACTGTCTTCATTATCATAATCTACATTAGGCTAATTTTATCGCGTTACTTTAATAAACCCCATTCATTGATGTGAATGGAGATTGGGTAGGATTCTGACTTGCAAAAACAGACTAAAGACTCCGCCGAGGACTAGGGGGTGTAACAATGTGCGTAGACAACGAGAGGACAATTTAATAAGCAGACCAAAACGCGGAAGATAATTCTTGCAGATAACACGCCAAAGTCATATAACAGACGCACGGTCGAGAACAAGTTCGGGCGGCAGGAACAGCTGGCGGAGTCATAACAGCTGATCCTGGAGACGGACGGACGATGGCGGACGGCAGGGACACTCCCCTTCCGTCCTTCCTCCCGCACCCTTTACATAAACAAAGGACACGGCACGGTAGGTGTGATCTTGTGAACAATAGCCCGGATGCATGTGCGTATGACCTTCGTCCAAAAACACACCGGACGACCCAAATTCAACCGAAGACGGAAGATGGGCGCGGGCGTGGGCGTGCACAGGCAAGAGTTCCTTCCCGAAGGCTCGACTCCTACGAGCGGCGAATTTCCTGCCCAATATCCGCGTGCGTTGTGGTCATCGCCGACGTAAACGTCCTCAGAGAGCAGCAATCGCCGTGACGTCATTTCCGCCACATAAACACCTGTGTGGGAGCGTTTCTGGAATATCCGTCACCGCTAGAGGTCGCTCGCCATACACCATTACATCAGCCGGATTATCATTCCCGACTGTGAGCAGCGGCGGCGGCGGCACAGCGGCGGCTGCGGCGGCATCTCGAGGGATAGCTCCCTCGGGTTATATTTGGCGAGGAAATATGCAGCGGCAACGAATAACAAGGGGAAGAAGAGGGGAGGAAAAGTAGTGACAACCAAACAAGACTCGGGGGAAGATATTTATACCGAGAAGAAGGGACAGCTCCCGGAAGGAAGAAAGGAAGGGAGCAAGAGTTGTGGACGAAGACGTAAGACCAGCGGAATGTCACATGCCTCGCGAAGGGAGAGAAGGGCCTAGCATGAGCTCCTCCCCACACTCCTCTTCTGCTGTTCCTCTTTCTTATCTTCTTTCTCTGTTTAATTTCTTATGCTCTCTCTCCCTCCTTTCCTTTCCACCTCACCTGCGCTCTCCTGTGTATGTAACTGAATTTTGGTCCTTTTCCTCCTCTGATTGCCCCCTTTTTTAGTTCTCTTTATCCTTTCCCTGTCCCTTTCCAACCCTTTTCTTCCTCCCTTCACCCCTTCTTCCGCCCCCTTCCTCCTCCTTCCCTGAACTAACCGCCGTAACAAAATAAACTCGATGGAGATTAACATAGCCTCTCTTGGCCCCCCTCTTCGGTTGAATGACAGGCGTTCGAGGAGCCATCCTTCCTCTCGACTCCGATTCAACCTTCTCTGCTCCGCCTTCCCCTACTTCCTCTTGCAGCCAGTACTACGTCAGCCTACTTCCGAATCGAGACCGTCAGCATCATTAAGAAGGGTGAAAGGAAAGATGAGAGAAGATGCAGGCTGACACATGCTGAGGGGGGAGAGGGGCGCCAAAAGAGAAAGGAGCTGCAAAGGACGGTAAGGATCAGCTGTTGGCTCCCGCTACACAAACAAGCAACGCCGCAGAGACCAGGGCGACGATGGGACGAAGCGACCCAATGGGTGCCCATAGCCCTTAAGCGCGCGCCACACGCTAGCTTGGGCGAGAGAACTGTACAGGAGAGAGGGTGGAATGCCGAGGGAAGCCC
>NC_051391.1:11940392-11942892 GCF_015228065.2 Penaeus monodon | reverse complement strand
GTATATCACGCCGAGGCACAGCCAGGGGCGCGGGCGAGCTGAGCAGCAATCATGGAGGAGGAGTAGACGGAGGAGGAGGAGGGAGGAGGAGGAGGAAGAGGAGGGAAGAGGAGGGAGGAGGGAGGAGGAGGAAGGAAGAGGGAGGAGGAGGGAGGAGGAGGAAGGAAGAGGGAGGAGGAGGAGGAGGAAGGAAGAGGGAGGAGGAGGGGGAGGAGGAGGAGGAGGAGGAGGAGGAGGAGGAGGAGGAGGAGGAGGAGGAGGAGGACGAGGAGGAGGAGGAGGAGGAGGAAGAGGAGGGGAGGGATGAAGGAGGAGGAGAGAAAAGACACAAGTAAAGAAAGAGTAAGAAAAAGAAAAGCGTATAGAGAAGAAAGATAGGGAAGAGAAAGGCAAACCGAAGAAGGTGAGGGACTGAATGAAACAGAACGCCAACAAAACGATCCGACCAAGCGGCCATGCAGACAGAGGCGACGGCCAGAGATACCGCCGAAAGAGGGGAGGGGAGAGAAGCGGGGAGGAGCAAGAGCCAAGGCACGAAAGGAAGGCATAATCGACGAGGCAGAATAAGAGGGTTCTCCGCTGCACATGTATGGAGGACCCTAGCCCGCCCACCCCACCCATTCCCCGTCCCCCTGCCCCATCGACACGAATTAACACCGTCCCGCCCGCCCGCAGCGCCCACACCCACACGCCGCCCTACACACACCTCGCTTACAGATGCCTTTTCCATAGTCATCCGGAGATACAAAAAATACTCATATGGAATGGATGACAATGGTTAAGGGAAGGACAAAGCAATGAAACAAAATGAAAAAATATATACATTACAAAAAGAAAGGAACAAAGCCATCTTTCCTTCATCTCTAACACTCTTTCTCACCCTCTCCGTTCCCCTTCCGTCTTCTTCATATCCCCCTACTTCTCCGCCCCCCCCCTCCTCCCCATCCCTTCCCTTTCCCTTCCTCCTACCTCCTGCCTCCTCTCCCCCACCCTCCCCCACCCCGCTCCCTTCCCTCCTTCCCTCCCTCCCTCCCTTCGCCCGTAATCCCCGGAGTCCCAAACACGACTGAGGATCATGTGACCGAGACATCAACCTCACTTCGCTGCGACTTCATCTCCCGGCGAAGATTTCCTCTCCCTCTCAATCCCGTCGGCTCGGGTTTCTTACGGGCTGTTACTGCTGCCGCCCGGGTCTCTCTGTCGCCTTCGCTTCTTTTTCTTTTCTCTTTTACTTCCTTTTTTCGGTTTTCTGTCTGGGCCCTTCTTTCGTTCGTTTTTCCCCCCTTTCTTATTTGCTCTCCCCATTTCTCGCTCTCTCTTGGTCTTCCATCATCAAATTCTGTCTCTTTGTCTGTCTGTCTGCCTGTGTCTGTCTGTCCGTGTCTGTCTGTCCGTGTCTGTCTGTCCGTGTCTGTCTGTCTGTGTCTGTCTGTCTGTCTGTCTGTCTGTCTGTCTGTCTGTCTGTCCGTCCGTCCGTCCGTCCGTCCGTCCGTCCGTCCGTCCGTCCGTCCGTCCGTCCGTCCGTCCGTCCGTCCGTCCGTCAGTCCGCCCGCCTGTCTGTTTCGTTCTAAGCACTAAAACCCATTTTAAAGTCTCATTCCGCCCACCTGGGGGAAGATTGGGGCTGGGGTGACGAAAAGACCCGGATATGGAAATTGCATGTTGCACCCCCGTCGCCCCCTAGGATATCATGACGAGCCCCCAGGATGAGAAGAATCGCAGAGCCTCTAAGTATGCAGCTAGAATTCCCCCTCCCCCTCCCCCCCTTGTACCCCATCCTGCCCCTCCTATCCCCACCTAGCGCACACGCCCCTTGATGGACGCACGAGAAGGCACCGCGGGGCGACGAGATTGCGCCGGGCCTCCGTCTCTATAATTAAGGCAGGAGGAAGAACTGGGCGCGCGCGCGTGTGTGTGTGTGTGTGTGTGTGTGTGTGTGTGTGTGTGTGTGTGTGTGTGTGTGTGTGTGTGTGTGTGTGTGTGTGTGTGTGCGTGTGTGTGTGTGTGTGCAAGTGTGTGTGTGTGTGTGTGCAAGTGTGTGTGTGTGTGTGTGTGTGTGTGTGTGTGTGTGTGTGTGCAAGTGTGTGTGTGTGTGTGTGCAAGTGTGTGCATGTGCATAATCCGTGCTGTGTGGCGCAGTGACGCCCACAGATATACCAGAGCATATTATCACATCCCACAACCAAATCCTGACTTACGTATTTTTTCGGTAACATGGCCACGGAAAGAGTCACTCGTGCTTACCTGTAAAAAGAAATAAATATATATTAGTGTTATAATTCGATAAAATCTTCCAAGCGTAAATCTAAAGACAATCAAAAACACCAAAACTGGAAAAAGCAAAATGTGTGGATGGATGGTGTGTGTGGTGTGTGTGGTGTGTGTGTGTGTGTGTGTGAGTGCGTGTATGGGTGTGCGTGTGAGTGCGTGCGAGTGCGAGTGTGAGTGTGCGTGCGAGTGTGTGTGTGTGTGTGTGTGTGTGTGTGTGTGTGTGGGTGTG
>NC_051391.1:11922892-11935392 GCF_015228065.2 Penaeus monodon | reverse complement strand
CCCAAGGCGTCAGCAGACCCGTATTGCCAACGCACCGGCCTGCCTGACACCAACCAACCAATCGCCCAACCGTTCAGATGATGACGCCGGAATACCGCAGCCCGGTCTGGCTGACACCAAGTAACCAACCACACAACGATCCCTTTTCCTGCTGTTGCCACCAACCACCCAACCATCCTCGAGACCGCGACACCAGCCAGCCAAACCTCCTCTTGGCCCTGACACCGCCATCAAGCAGCATTTTACCAGCGCCCCCATTATCGTGACAACCAATAAGATAACGTGCGAGGCAACATTCCGTTTAACGACTGAGGAGGCGCTGCGCTGTGACACTTATTACAGCGCTGGCACTTGCATCGCTCACACTTGTCACAATGGCACTTGCGTCGCCGATTCCTGTAATGCTGACACTTACATCGCTGACGCTTGCAACGCTGACACTTACATAGCTGAAGCTTGGAACGGAAGGGGAAGGGAACGGGGGGGGGGGGAGTTCTCTTTCACACCCTTCACATTCAAGTACTTTTACAATGAGTAAATAAACAAGTTCACATACATCGATCAAGGTTTGATAAATGTGTTTACACGAAAAGATAAAGACTGACTAAGTATGTTTACACCCATAGATACAGATTAAATGTGTGAATACAAGCACCAGCACCGGCCAATTTCACAAACAAATGCCACCGATAATTGATAAGCATATAAGCCTATTATACGCCGCATAAACAAACACTAATACCTCGCCTCATCAAATATACCCAGCAAAAAATATCAATCTATAAGCGAAGAGAAAAATATAAATCATTATTGAATGTCCGCCCAACTAATCGATCAACGCAAACGGCATCCTTCATCACCACCCAAATAAATAAATTAAATGTTACAAATATAATGGTAAAAAAAAAATATGAAAAAAATAAGCAACAGACCAAGTAAGTGCAAAATAAACAGTATGAGCACGGTGCCATCAAAGGCCTTGTTGAACAGCCTTGGACTATTTCAAAACTTCTTCATCAACACTTCATATTTATCTGTCTATCTATCGGCTTCCTTCTCTCTCTCTCTCTCTCTCTCTCTCTCTCTCTCTCTCTCTCTCTCTCTCTCTCTCTCTCTCTCTCTCTCTGTGTGTGTGTGTGTGGCGGGGGGGGTGCCCATCTTCCCAAATCAAAACCAACAAAAAAAAAAAAACATTTTAGAAAGCCTTCACACCAACATCCAATAAGCCAAGCCGCCTTATCGCCATTATGGAATGTAACAAAAGAGAGAGAAAGAAAGAAAGAAGAGAGAGAGAGAGAGAGAGAGAGAGAGAGAGAGAGAGAGAGAGAGAGAGAGAGAGAGAGAGAGAGAGAGAGAGAGAGAGAGAGAGAGAGAGAAGAGAGAAGAGAGAAAGGCAATGAGAAAAACAAGAAAGACGGATATAAAAGTGAACGAAAAGAAGAATAAAGAAAAAGAAGCAAAAGAAGAAGAAGAAGAAGAAGAAGAAATGACCACGCCTTCCCCCCGCCCCCCCTCCCGAGGTAACAAATCACTTCCTCGCTCACACGGATTCTACTTCCCCCAATACGGCACACTGGGGCGCCCCCTTTCACTCCGCGTTGCTTCACTCCCCGCCTGATTGCAGATCCCCCCACCCCCACCCTTGCCCCAAACCACCCATCCACCCACATCCCACTCACACCTTAGCCCACCCTTCCACCCCCACCCCCCACCTCCACTTCCACCCCTCTTCCCACGTCGAAGAGGTTGATGAGCTTATCGCCGCAAAGTCAAAAGCTCACTGTGAGACCTGCCTTGTGGCAACACCCCTTTTGGTTTATTTGTCTGTTGGTTTGTCTGTCTATCTGTGCGTCTACCTGTCTAGTCGTGCTTGACTTTGAAATCTCTTCCTTTTTCTCACTCTCTCTTTTTCTGTCTTCATCTTTCACTTTAATTAACTCTTCCATCCCCCCCCCCCCTCTCTCTCTCTCTCTCTCTCTCTCTCTCTCTCTCTCTCTCTCTCTCTCTCTCTCTCTCTCTCTCTCTCTCTCTCTCCCTTCCTCACACCTTACCCCCTTTTTATTGTCCATTGCTGTTATATGTATCAATATTTCTTCTGCGCGCCTGTGAAACCCTGGAGGAGTTCTCAGCTTTCGCTCTCGTCTGTGTTTGTCCAGCATGAGAGAAAAAGAAATACCAATGTAAGCCAATATCCACATTCCCGCTGGCCACTTCATAAGTGCTATACATCTTATTAAATCGAAAAATTATCAAACACGACGATCGTAAATATAGACGAACAAATAGTTCATGTTTGGTTGTTTTATTTTCTTATATTTTCTTCTAACCATTCTGTCTACCTTACTACCTAACTACATGCCTGCCTTTTTATTTTGACTGACCTGACTGACTGACTGACTGACTGACTGACTGACTGACTGACTGACTGACTGACTGACTGACTGACTGACTATATTTTTCTTATTTCCCTTCTCACCCCAGCTGCTGCGGAAACATTTCGAAAACCCTTTTTCCTTTCAGCTATCCACGAGTTGGAGGAGGAGGAGGAGGAGGAGGAGGAGGAGGAGGAGGAGGAGGAGGAGGAGGAGGAGGAGGAGGAGGAGGAGGAGGAGGAGGAGGAGGAGGAGGAGGAGGGGGAGGAGGGGGAGGAGGAGGAGGAGGAGGGGGAGGAGGAGGGGGAGGGGGAGGGGGGAGGGAGTAGAGGAGAGGAGAGGGGGAGGAAGGGTGACGGAGGCGAGGAAGGGGAGGGGAGAGAAACAGACGTCCACACCATCCGCACCTTGCAACTCGCATCCCTTCTACTTACTATTCGCTGATTGTTCACCCTTTTTTCACTACCTGACTTATGCTCGTCATGGCCTGCTTCATCAATGCGAAAATTTACAAACACTTAAAAACAAAACATAACCTTCTCCCCCCCTCCCAAAATAATAATAAAAACAAAATGAAGATTCAAAAAAAGCAAAAGAGAGAGTCAAGCAAGCATGCAGCTATTTGGCCTCGAGATCTTAAGCATCTCCAAGACCCTTGCAATAACCGGTTACGCAGCTGTCTTAACTTCCGGTTCTTGTATATCTCCCAGGCCGTGTGGGAGCGCGGGCGGCCCGCACTGCTCAGGAGCGGGGGGGGCGGTACAGCATTAGTAGCAAAAGGCCGTTGGTCTCTCTCTCTTTTCTTTCCCCCTCAGGATGTGTGTGGGCGGTCCCGTTTTCCCTCCCTCCCTCGCTCTCTCTCTCAATATTTTCCTCATCCCCCCTCCCTCCTCTTTCTACCCTTCACCACCGTTAAAAGAGACTTTTCAGGGCACAGTAGCGGGGCAAAGATCGAGGATCTTCAGAGCAAAGTCTGGCCCGCTTCCTTCCTTTGATCTCCCCCCTCCCCTTCCCTGCCCGCCCTCCCTCAGTCAGTCAGCCCCCCTCCCCCCCAGTTATCCGGGCCTGGGTCATAAAGGCAGCGAAGGCGTGACCGGAGACCCTCCTCCAGGATTTCTTCACGCGGCGTTCTGACTCAGTGGCCGAGTCGCCGGGGATCACGTCGTGGGTGAGTGGCAGGGGGGGGGGGGGGTGAGGGGGGAAGGAGGGAAGGAGGGAGGGAAGAGGAAAGAGCGAAGGAGAGAGCAAATGGAAGGGAGGAGTAAGAGGAGAGGGGGAGGGGGAGAGAGGGGGAGAGGGAGAGAGGGGAGGAGGAGAGGGGAGGAGGAGGAGGGAGGAGGAGGAGAGGGGAGGAGGAGAGAGAGAGAGAGAGAGAGAGAGAGAGAGAGAGAGAGAGAGAGAGAGAGAGAGGAGGAGAGAGAGAGAGAGAGAGGAGAGAAGAGAGAGAGAGGAGAGACAGAGAGAGAAGAGAGAGAGAGAGAGGAGAGAGAGAGAGAGAAGAGAGAGAGAGAGAGAGAGAGAGAGAGAGGAGAAGAGAAGAGAGAGAGAGAGAGAGAGAAGAAGAGAGAGAGAGAGGGGAGAGAGGAGAGAGAAGAGAAGAGAGAGAGAGAGAGAGAGAGAGAGAGAGAGAGAGAGAGAGAGAGAGAGAGAGAGAGAGAGAGATGAAGAGAATGAGAGAGAAGAGAGAGAGAGAGAAGAAAGAATGAGAGAGAGAGAGAGAGAGAGAGAGAGAGAGAGAGAGAGAGAGAGAGGGACGGCTGGCGCAAAGCGTCCGCGGGTGGCATGCACTCAAACCTTCCCCCTCCATCCGTCCTTTAGATTTCTTGTATTAACACTTCCCGCGAGCAGAAATGCCCATAAAACTACCATAAAAAGTATATTTTGCAATGACATCACCGCATACTAAGACTCTTCCGCTAAAGTTATAGTCTTCTGTCCGTCAATTTAGTATATTTACACAAGCACCATTCGGGAGGGATCTTAAGAACAAGAACATACACATGTGTTTATATACGTATGTATATATAATGATAATTATCATATCATATTTATATTACTTCATGTCATACTATAATATAAATCATACTATATCACATCATATATAACATTTTATTATACTACAATATGATGTTGCATTACGTTATATGCTAATACTATACAATAGTATATCATATTATATTATACTATACAATAGATATAGTATACGAAGAAAAATGATAAACCAGATGACTCAGCAAAGAAAATATAGCTATCAACAAAAAACAAAAACAAATCGCACTGTATTTAAAGAGCTCGCTTCGTGTTACAAGTAAACGATTAGCTTTCTCCCCTTCTCTTGTTACTCCCCCCTTGTCTTCTCTTCTCTTCTATTTATTACTTCTCTTTCCTCCTTTTCCTTCTTCTCTCCTTCGAATGAATGAATTAAATAAAATGAAATGGAGGGAAGGGGAGGAGAAGGGAAGGGAAAGGGTATGTTAAGAAAGACAATCAAGGAAGGAAAGAAGGAAAGATGGAAGGCAAGAAGGAAGTAAAGAAGGAAGGGGAGGAACAGAAGGGAACGAGTTTAGGGAAAAATAGGAAATTAAGGAAAGTTTGAAAGAAAGAAGGATTAGGGGAGAGAAAGCGAAAGAGAGAGAGAGAGAGGAGAGAGAGAGAGAGAGAGAGAGGAGATGGAGAGAGGAGGGAGGAGAGGAGGGAGAGGGAGGAGGAGGGAGGGGAGGGAGGGAGGGAGGGGGGAGGGGGGGGGGGAGGAGGGAGGGAGGGAGGAGGGAGGGAGGGAGGGAGGGAGGGGAGAGAAGGGAGAGAGGAGGAGAGAGAGAGAGGGAGGTGGAGAGGAGGAGAGAGAGAGAGAGAGAGAGAGAGAGAGAGAGAGAAGCGAGGTCGATGCGGCTATTTTTAAAGAGTCGAACACCGATAACTGAAGGACCAATGCCATCCGTCTTTTGCTAAACTATAACGTCACCATCTATCCTGCCCGGCCATAACGTCACCATCAACCATTTTACGACTGCTGCCCCCCCCCCCCCTTCAGGCTGCCGCTTTCGAGCACAACTCGCGCGAGCAACGAAGCAAAGAGAATGGGAAGTGGCGAGGAAAGGAGGGAGGGATAAAGAGGAGGAAGAGAGAGGAGGGAAAGAGGTAGAAAGAGAGAGAAGGGAAAAGGAGAGGAAGGAAAGAAAGAAGGCAAAGAGAGGGGGGGGGAAAGGGAGAAAAATACTTAAGATCATTTATATTTACATACATGCAAGTAGTCTACATGTGTCAGTTCATTTGTTTATATGTATGAGCGTATCATATGTGTGTGTGTGTGTGTGTGTGTGTGTGTGTGTGTGTGTGTGTGTGTGTGTGTGTGTGTGTGTGTGTGTGTGTGTGTGTGTGTGTGTGTGTGTGTGTGCGCGCGCGCGCGTTTGTATAAAACAAAGATAAAAACACGCAGACTTTCTTTAATCATATTTACATGTAGCACTAAGACCCAACACAGATAGTTGGGGGAGGGGGAGGGGGAGGAACCGGTTGGCGAGACGTGATGGTGTCCCGCCTCAACCTCGCCTCAATCTCGCGCGCCCTAAAAAGACTCGAACTGGCCGACTGCAAAATTGATTCAGAGGGGAAAGGGGGGGGGTTACTCTTAATCTTCCCAAAGATTTACTCTTTTGGCGGAAACGAAGATCAATTAATTTGGGCTGATAAGAGATTCGCTCACTCGCACGGGCGCACGCGTGTAAAAATGCACACGCGCCCGCGTGCACACATGTACATATACATACAGTCAGCCATCCTGCCAACCATCCATCCACACAACACGGCACGCCACACACGCATACGCACACGCAGCACACTTACACACACACACACACACACACACACACACTTGCACACACACACTACACACACACACACTCACACACACACACACACACACACACACACACACACACACACACACACACACACACACACACACACACACACACACACACACACACTCATTCCACACGCAAAACACACCACATTTATTAGCTATCTCTCTCTGCTCCCCCCTCATCCGGCACAGCTGCACGCCATCTGCAACAGATGTTCAAACCGCTCTTTCACAACAATGCAGCGACCACTCGACAGCAAAACTCTGTCAAGGTAATGCCTGAAGTCGCCTCCAAAGGAAATAAATAAGGTGGGACGGTGTTATGAAACGCAAGCCACACACTCGAAGCGGTTTTATACACGGCCTGCCCTCATGGACACACGACGCCACGAGTACTTCACTGCAGTCTGTGATGTCTGCATTATACGATCTACAGCTGCTGCTTGCTTGCTGGCTGCCTGGTCGGCTTGCTTCATTTCTTTCAGGCTTGTTATTTGTTTTTTGTTTTTTTTTTCCTAAAAGGCAATTCCTCCTGTCACATCGATTTACCTTACACAAGACACGTCAACCTACACCAAGCCAAATCATATTAAGGCAAGACGAGCGAATAGCCAAAACCAGCTCCATCGGAACTGCACTCAACCAAGCCCGGTCACAGGAAAATCAGGGGTGTAAACCAAACCAAGTCAAACCGAACTACAACCGAAACCCAAACTCCACCGAAATCAAACAAACACACCCAAAGCAAGCCACGCTAAGCCAAGCCAAGCCAACTCCTCTGAACTCAACCAAACCAAACCGACCATCCCTTTCGGCTACAATCCATTCCGTGATACGTATTCTCCTCACAACGGCACTCCGCTTGCCATACAACACGCTCTTCGCCGAGGCTTGCTGACGTGACCCAACTTTTCCCTGCCTTGCGAAAGGGGAAGGAGGGCAAAGGAGGAAGAGCGGGAGGAGGAGGGAGGAAAAGACGAGGGGAAGGGAGAAGATGGGGAAGGGAGAGGAGGGAGGGAAGGTAGAAGGCAAGGGTAGGGGCAGCAGGAGCAGGGGAGGGGAAAAAAGAGGGAGGAAAGGAGGGTAGACCACAGGGAGGGAAAAAGAGGGAGAGCAGGGAGAAAAAAAGAGGAAGGGAGAAAATGAGAGGAAGGGAAAGAAGAGAAGGAGAAGGGAAAGAGAAAGACAGGAGGAGAGAGAGGGAGGGAAGATAAAGAGAAAAGGGCAAGCGTCGAGAGGAAGTGCTGAGCGATGATTGGTAAGTGTTTAAAGGAACGATGGTGAATGGTGTGTAGGTGTAGGTGTGTGTGTGTGTCTGCTTGTGTGTGTGTGCGTGTGCGTATGTAGATGTGTGTGTGTAGTCTGATGTGATACTACGCAAGAAGTGTAGCAAGGAAAGGGTGCAGGAAAAAGGAAGAAATCGGAGAACTGCACTCAAATTCGTAAATCATTTTCTGTCTTCTTTTTTACCGCCATCTCAAAAAGGCCAGCATGAAAGAAAGAAAGAAAAAATAAATAAACACCAGAAGCTTCATCGACGCGAAACTCAAAGCGTATATAATGATAAGCCCGACTGGATAACGATAACGGAAGAAGAAGAAGAAGAAGAAGAAGAAGAAGAAGAAGAAGAAGAAGAAGAAGAAGAAGAAGAAGAAGAAGAAGAAGAAGAACAAGAACAAGAAGAACAAGAACAAGAACAAGAACAAAACAACAACAACAACAACAACAACAACAACAACAACAACAACAACAACAAACCCACTTCACCATTCCCGCATGAAGCTGACTCCCTCGGAATCCTCAACGCGGGGAGAAGATGCTTTGCCCGCCGAGCACCACCGCTTAAGATATCTGAACCCGCTCACCCTTGAACTTCCCAGCCATCGGAAATATACGAGGATCACTTGGTGTTTTTTTTTCAGCCTCTTTCCTCACGGCATATCATTTTCCGGTGAGACTGAATTCATGTTTTTTTTTTTTTTTTAATAATACGAACGGATGGAATGTTGATAAATGCTTGTGTTTTTTTATAGTGATCACAACGACGATGTGTGTGTTTGTGTGTGTATACGTGCGTGTGCGTGTGTGCGTGTGCGCGCGCGCGCATTCATCGTACTTATGCATGTGCGTGCTTGCGTGCGTGTGTGGGAGTGTACATATACACATATGCACAAAAAAATGTAAAATCTAAAGACAGCGCCAAAGCCCCAACTTCTATTGCGTTCGGAGATCAAGACACAATAAACAAAACAAAAAAAATAAATAAATAAAACAAACGCAAAAGTAAACAGGTAAGGGCAAATCGAGGCGAATTCCGGCGCTGAGACGAAATGCCCCACAAGTTCTCTCTCGCGCGATCGATTTCTGGCCGGGGAGTCTCCGCTATACATTAACATCCACTCCCTCGGCTCCGCTTCCGCTCCTTGCACAGCTTTTTGTCCCGAATGTTTGTTTGCTTGTTTGAATTTGTTTGACTTTGTTTGTCTGGCGGTTTGCTTGCTTGCTTGTTTGTTTGAATGTTTGCTTGTTTGTTTGATTGACTATTTCATTGCTTGCTTGTTTGACTGATTGTTTGCTTGATCGTTTGTTTGATTGACTGTTTGATTGCTTGGTTTACCATTTGCTTGTTTGTTTGATTGAATAATTGTTTGCTTGTTTGTTTGAGTGTCTAATTGTTTGAGAGTTTGCTGGATTGTTTTATTGTTTGACTCCTTGCTCCTTTGTTTTGCTCAGCCTGACTCACCGACAAGATGCTGACGCCAAGTAAGCCCCACAATATCTGCTGACTCGAACTTACCTGTAAAGGAGAAAAAAAACATCGTTAAGCTTGATAAACAACTACAAACATCATACATAAATTCTTAAGTAAATACAAATCTGCGATGAAAATTTGCGACAAGACAAATGTACGCGCGGACACAATCAGATACAGACACAGACAGACACATGTACACGTACAATACACACAATACACACAATCCCAAACCCAAGACATAATAAACAAAAAGAAATTAGAACCAGTGGAGGTGCGATACGAAGGCTGAGCCATCAATCACTCCACTCCCAACGATCATACGAAGGTGAAATAGGAGAAGGAAGAAAGGGGAGAAAGTGGGCGAAGGGGAAGAAAAATTGATAAAAAAGGGGAGGAGGGAGGAGAGCAAGGAGAGGGGAGGTGAGGTGAGAGGGAGAGGAGGGAGGAGGGAGGGAGGGAGGGAGGGAGGGAGGGAGGGAAGGGAGGGAAGGAGGGAGGAGGGAGGGAGGGAAGGAGGGGGGATTCACGAGGATAAGTAAGAGGTCACGGCAAGGATACGATATGAAAAGAAGGTAAGCGAAAAAAGCGCCGATATATACAGCGCGCGCCGATAAAGAAGATAAAGTTACTAGAAGAAGGAGGGTAAAAAATAAACGAACTGATAGGAGAGGAGAGGAGAAAGATGAGTAACAGAAAAGAAAACATACGCGAGAACGAAGAGAAAAAAAAATAAGCAAAATATTTAAGGCAGAACGCAGAATGAAAAAAAAAGAAGTCTATCTCAAATCAGAAAAATGATAAATGATAAAAACGACAAGAAAGCGCCATACTGGGGAAAAATCATATACGAAAGGCTTTACTCATAATGACAATGATGATGACGATAACCACAGGCAAATAAAGACGTACCCCCCCACCCCCACCCCAAAAGAAAAAACAGTCAATAACATACAGACGTAAGTATAATCCTTCCCTCCCACCGTCCTGCCAATGAATACAAATACAAATTTATGGCATTGCGTCTCAGACCTGGACACTCCACCTCGGCTCCGTCACCCCTAAGATACACCTGCCACCTCTCCTCCTCCGGTCTTTCCTCTGTTTCCACTTCTAACCTTTTCGTATTAATTCCTCTTTATCCACACACACACACACACACACACACACACACACACACACACACACACACACACACACACACACACACACACACACCACACTCACACTCACACACACACTCACACCACAACACACACACACACACACACACCTCACACTCACCAACCACACACACAAATCCAATTACCATAACACCTCCTCTCACACTCCCTCCTCCATCACAGTCTCCCTCATAATCACACCTCTCACTCCTCTCTACACATGCTCCTCATTCGCAAGCACTTACCTGACCTCACCCTCCCCCTTCCTCCCTCCACCACTCGCTACCACCTTCCTCTCACTCCCACACCCATCCCCCACTCTTCCTCCTTCCTTCAGCTAAGCCGAGGTTGCCCCGCCGTCACGATAAGATCAGATCCAGCGCGGCGAGCACAGAGTCAAAATACATGCACAACGTACGTTTGCCCAAGCACCCTCCACTTCATCCCACCTTCCTAATCTACCCCAGCCTCTAACCCCACTCTCACCTAGTTCTTCAGATACCAAGCACTAGTGTTATACCGGTATCTTACCTCAACTGTCAAGAGATTACATTCCCCTACCCTTTCTACCTCCCTCTCCCCCCTCTTCTCCCCCCACCCTTCCCTCCCTCCCACTCCCCCCCTCTTCCTCTCCTTCAGCTACCCTTCCCCCTTACATTACATCCTCCCCTCCCTCTCTCCCCTACCCGATAGGCGTTTTCCACTCTACGTTCGGCTAAACATCGTCATCTGTCCTAAATCACGCGAGCCTAAGCCATAGGTTGTATGCAAAGCACGTGGAGGTTAATACGGGTGATTAATACAAACTGTAAAAAAGAAATTTTTATCCCCTCCCCTTTTCTCCCTTCCCTCTCCCACCCTCTCTTCTACCCACCCACCCTCCTTCCACCCACCCTCCCAACTTCCCTCCCGCTCTTTCCCTTCATCTCTCCCTGTCTTCCCTTCCCCTTTTAAATATCTTACCTTCTCTCCCTCTCCTTCTCCCTTTCTCTTCCCCTATCCCTTTATTTAGGCGTTTCTCACCCACTCTCAGTCGCTACGGCGTGAAAAAATAGGGAGAGAATATGTGCACATAGATGCAGGGAGCTGAGGAGAGGGGGTGGGGGTGAGGGGGGCGAAAGGACGGGGGGGTAATTTACACACGAATAATGATTTGGAGAGGATGACTATTTGAGATGGCCGCGCTGATCACAATAACATTAATAGCATTAATAACAATGAGGAAGGGGGAAGCAGATGGCAGGACGTGAAAGGTAATAAGCACCCTCCCTCCTCCCTCCTACCCCTCCCTTCTCCCTCCTCCCTCCTGCTCCCTTCACCTCCCTCCTCTCTCCTACTCCCTTCACCTCCCTCCTCTTTTCCCTTCCACCCTCTCACTCCCCCTCTCCTTCCTCCCCTCGCCTCGCATGCGCACTCCACGAACACTAGGGAAGAGAGGAGAAGAGGGGGAGCGAATCATAACCACGTGTGCCCAAAGACAAGAGAATTGGAATAGGACAGAAGCGTAAATGAAAGGAAAGTGAATGAAGATACGATGAGAAAGGAAGGAAAAGGAATGTGAACGAAGTTACAATGAGAAAGGAAGAGTAAGAAGGAAGAATGAAACGAGCGAGGAAAAATAAAAACAAGAAGAGAAAAACAGATGAAAAGAAGGGAAGAAGAACGGAGAAGAGGTAAATAGAGAGTGCAGAGGCAGAGGAAATAAAGAAAAGCAAGTAGGTGGAAAGACAAAAGGGGGCGCAGCCACAAGCTTGTTCAGCGCAGACGATGAAACCATTTCATTAGAACTGACGGCAGAAGGAGTTGAAAGCTCGCATGATTGACAGCGTCGAGACAAGTCCATGGACGGCGGATTGAATGCCAGACTGAGTGAGATTACGCGCGAGTGAAAGGCCGGGAGTTGTTGAGTAGCTTGAGTGATTGGGGCGAGGGTGAATGAGGCGAGGGGGGGAATAGGGGGAGGAAGAGAGGAAGGGGGAGGGAGGAAGGGGGAGGGAGGAAGGGGGGAAGGGGGAGGCGAGGGGGGAAGGGAAGGGAGAGAGGGAGGAGGAGGAGGAGGAGGAGGAGGAGGAGGAGGAGGAGGAGGAGGAGGAGGAGGAGGAGGAGGAGGAGGAGGAGGAGGAGAGAGCGAGAGAGAGAGATGGGGGGAGGTGGTGTGTTACAGAGACACAGACACAGACACACACAAACACACACACACACACACACACACACACACACACACACACACACACACACACACACACACACACACACACACACACACACACACACACACACACACACACAAAATCACGTTCATATTGGTAGCTGCGGAACGTATAAAGCCATTTAGCTCCCCGTCTTCTTCC
>NC_051391.1:11905392-11917892 GCF_015228065.2 Penaeus monodon | reverse complement strand
TCCTCTCCTCTCCTCTCCTCTCCTCTCCTCTCCTCTCTTCTTCTCTCCTCTTCTCCTCTCCTCTCCCCTCCCCCGTGACCTTTACACGCCCCATCATCTACGACCCATGAACCTCATAGGTTGACGACCTTTCCGCGAGCTGAAGGTAGGACTGAAAACTGCAAGAGTGGAAAAGGATTGTTTCCTTTGGTGACTCTGAGGCCTTATCTTATAGGTATTAAAGCCATACACAGCAGGGAAGCACACACACATACATCATACATATACACATACATACAAAATCCATACATATAAATATGCATATACATAGTATGCATGTGTAAAAGAGAGAAAGAGAGAGAGAGAGAGAGAGAGAGAGAGGGAGAGAGGGAGAGAGAGGGAGAGAGAGTGAGAGTGAGAGTGGTGAGAGAGAGAGAGAGAGAGAGAGAGAGAGAGAGAGAGAGAGAGAGAGAGAGAGAGAGAGAGAGAGAGAGAGAGAGAGAGAGAGAGAGAGAGAAAGGGGGTCAGAAAAAAAAGACAGACAGAGAAAGAAGCCAAGAAGGACATGCAGTCAGGTAAATAAGCAACAGCAGACGCATGACACACACTGAGAAGGTTCAAGGAGCGCTCTTACATGACGGATCTCTGCCTGACCGAGGAGGTATGTCCGCGGCGCCCACAGGTCGGCTGCGAAGGGTGGGGTGGGCGGTGGGTGAGGTTGGCTAGTGGGCTGGTGGGTTGGTGTGGAGGGTATGTGGATGTGGATGGGGAATTGGGAAGGAGGTGCATGATGACTCCAATGGGGTTGGGGGGGGGGGGGGAAGTTAAGGTGGGGGGTTGAAGGAATGGGTAGGGATGTCAAGGAGTGTGTGGGATGCGTGGGGAGGGTAGCGCCAGGGAACGGGAGGAGGGGTAAGCAGGAGAGAGTGAAAGTCGAGTGGGTGGGAAAGAAGGACGAAGCGAGCGAGGGGTGAAAATTGTAAATCTCAAGTGGAATTATATTTAGAAAACGATGATAAGCAAACCTAAGGGGAACCAAAACAAAACGCAACAAAAATAGTTGAGGAATGCATGACTCGACAAAAGCGGTGCATAAAGTTAATATCAAATTTAATAATGAGATTTAGCCAACCTTGATTGTGACCTGATTTGTCCCATCGACATATCGCACAGTGAGGAGGAGGGAAGGGGAGGGAAGGGAAGGGAAGGGAAGGGAAGGGAAGGAGGGAGGAAGGGGAAAGGGGAAAGGGGAAAGGGGAAAGTGGAGGAGGGGAGGGAAGAGGAGGGAAGGGAAGGGAAGGGAAGGGAAGGGAAAGGAAGGGAAGGGAAGAGGAGGGAAGGGAAGAGGAGGGAAGGAGAAGGAGAAGGAGAAGGAGAGAGAGGAAGAGAGAGAGAGAGAGAGAGAGAGAGAGAGAGAATGAGAGAGAGAGAGAGAGAGAGAGAGAGAGAGAGAGAGAGAGAGAGAGAGAGAGAGAGAGAGAGAGAGAGAGAGAGAGAGAGAGAGAGAGGGGGGGGGGGGAGAAGGAGAGAGAGAAAGAGAAAGAGAGAGAAGTGAGTGAGAGTGAGAGAGTGAGAGAGAGAGAGGAGAGAGAGAGAGAGAGGAGAGAGAGAGAGAGAGAGAGAGGAGAGAGAGAGGAGAGAGAGAGAGAGAGAGAGAGAGAGAGAGAGAGAGAGAGAGAGAGAATAAAAGAGCGAGGCCCGAGCAAAAGCTCCCTCGTCGTGGCCGCCCACCGCCTGCGTGCGTGAGTGCCGTCTCTCTCACTCCCATCAATCGCAATCGATTCGACACGAGCTCGCGGGTCGACGGATATCGCGAGGCCCGTAACGAGCGTGAAAGCAATCAACACGAGACTCCGCCGAGGTTGCCGGGTCGTCGAGCGGGGCTTCTGGATGGTTCTGTTGCGCGCATCGTTGCAAGGAAGATGGAAGTCGATGTGCACGGGAAGCAAAGCGATGAACTCATTTAAAAAGCGTGGCCCTCTGAAAGCACGTCCCCCGTCAATACATGCCAAAATCAATTCGCACGCACATCCGGCCACCACAGAGGCAAAAACAACAACAACAACAACATTGGAGATCAGATTATAAGACATTCTACGATCATGAAAGTGCGGCCAAAATTATCGCGTACATATCAGGTATCTTAGGGTTAAAAAATATTAATAAAGAAAAAATCCGGAAAACTGGTGCAATGCATGCAATACCACCACGGGAGCATTGCACACGAAACGAGCAACGCCGCCGCACCGGAGACACGACGAAAAAAAAAAAAACTCGCACATGAGGCCTTTCCGTTTTCTCAGATTGAAAAACAAGAATTGCAACTATTTATCACGACCAATTCCCTTTTGGGAAGTTAAAATTGGTTTATTTGGAACCGGATGATATGTCAGCAAATTTAACTTTATATGACAGTCACCTAGAAAAAATGGGGAAAAACACTGCTCTAAACTGGTCTATCAATCATACCGTCCACCCTAGAGAATCGGAAAATACACGAGCAAAAAAAAAAAAACAAAAAAAAAACTCTCCCTAAACACCCTCATTTCACGGACACAAAAAAAAGAAAGAAAAAAAATCAACACGTATGCCACCCGCCCAGTCTATCCAACCACACCTATACATTTTGCCTTCGTCATCTGATTCCCGCACGCTGGCTCCATTCCTATAACACCCCCATCCACTGTCCCCGCCCCCCCCCCCCCCGCCCCGCCTTCCCATCCTCACCACACCCACCAGCATGGGCGTCCTTCCCCTAAAGAAAAGGGCGTGACCAGACCATCTGTCCAAACAAGCCCTAGAGACACTCGCATCCCAACATTTTATATCCACTATAAAATCAAATATATGAGATAGAGATAAGTGAAAGAAAAAAAAAATACATGTGTGCGGCCGATACTAACTTAGGTGCCACGGCGGAATTCCTAATTAAAAGGGAAGTGTGGAGTTTCACCCTTCATGCTTCTAAGTGGCCGAGATGAAGGCCACTTCAGCGTGCAATTCTACTTAGGATGTCAAGTGAGGGCGATACACCAGCAAGCTTTTCAATGCCTCACCATGAATGCACTACACATACAATTGCAAGCAACCACGTAAAATATCCGTAGCAAAGCTTGCAAATGCAAAAATACCATCACACTTAGTAAAATTAGGCTGCACGGTAAATTTATTATACGTCCAAAATCAATTTCGCAATATCGTCAGTAACAGATTGCATAATGCAGCGGTAGTCCACTCTGGCCCAAATCAACAAGTATGTATGTTAAAATAAACAAGCGAGCATGGACGCAAACATATCCACATAGTACATATTGTACATATTGTATGTGCACGTACGCAAGCGAGCGGAAACACACACTGAAGTACACAAATACCTACCTACATACATGCATATAGCAAGGACTCGACCATACACCATGCCGTAGGGCAAACGTATATGTAATGGGATCAGAAACTCTGGAACACGAGTCACAAACATCTCAAATATCGCTAGGATATGCATTAGCCCTTTCTTTCATTCCTCTTATCACTTTTACTCTCAATTCACTCATTCATACAAATACTCATACACTCACTCACTTTCTCATCCCTTTAATTCACTCACTCGTTCTCCCATCCCCTCGCCAATTCATCCACCGACTCACACACCGAAGAACAACTTCAAAGAAAAACAAAAAACAAGACAAAACTCAATGAAATATACATCGACATTACCATCATCAACTACAAAAGCATCAGCATACCTCGTCATACCAACGAATACCAACGCCAAAAACAGCAGCTGCATGAGCGCCCACTCGGGAATACCAATCAATGCGAATTCTGTAACGATTACCATGCGGCCGATACATGTTACGTAAACACTCGCAGTGAATGTGTTAGGAGGTAAATATGACAAGCTCGAAGTAATAAAAACGGAGGAAGAACTGGGAGGGGATTAGTACGGGAAGGAAAGAAGAAAGGGGAGAAGGGGAATGAGGGATGAGGAGAACGGGAAGGAGGAAAGGAGAGAGGGGGAATTGCTAGGAAGATGGAAGAACAAAGAAACACACTGACAATCTTTGTATCCCTGTTCTGCCCTTCCAGCGACAACTACAGCCAGACCTATACTAGAACAAATATGAACTTTTCTTGAGCTGCGGAAGTTAACACTAAAAAAAAAACATACATATGAATGAAAATCATCTCCAAACCAACTAGCTCGTCCAACCCATCCTTCAGAACTGCCTCCAACTCTACCTCAACCCCCCCCCTCCCCATGAAATTCCCTCCCAACCTTACCCAATAACTCCTCCCCCATTCAACCCCCCCCCCTCCTGCTGCTCCACCTGCCCGCCCAAAGAATGATGCATGTCCCCGCGGAATGCCAAGGTTCATTGCAAGCCACGAGCGGGCCCGTCTCCGCGCGTCCTTCAATCAAGTGGGTAAACAATCGTATGCAAACATCGACTCCTTCAATCTCAATCTCAATCACAATTTCTCTCTCTCTCTCTCTCTCTCTCTCTCTCTCTCTCTCTCTCTCTCTCTCTCTCTCTCTCTCTCTCTCTCTCTCTCTCTCTCTCTCTCTCCTCCCCCTGCCACTTACCTACTCATTATACCACTGTTGCTACTTCGCCGCGCCACAAAACCGCATGATTCATCGGTGTTGCAAAAAGACGAATCTTCGCCTTTTGCTTTCATTCACATTTCATTCCCATTTTATTTTTCTCTACAACACTTTTCATTTTCATTCCTCCCTTCCTTCCTCTCCTCCTCATTCCCCTCTCTTCATCCTGCAACCTTATCCACGCAAACCCTTAGTAAAACCCATAAGGCCACATTCCACGACAACTATCAACGTGCAATATCCTTGCAACTCGACTCTTTCGACTCGACTTGCATCTTCAGCTCCTTCCTCCCTGTCGTCACCTTAATAAAAAAAACGAAAATGAGTTGTCACACTGACACTCCCTCTAACGAGGAGCGGGTGCAAGGGTAGGAGTATGGGAGGAACGCGAAGAGGAAGAGGAGGGTAAGGGGGGAGGGAGAGGGAGAAGGAAGGAGGGAGGAGGAGAGGGGAGAGGGGAAGGAGAGAAGGGGAAGGAGGAGGAGGAGGAGGAAGGAGGAGAAGGAGATGGAGATGGAGATAGAGAAGAAGAGAGGAAGGAGAAGAAGAAGGAGAAGGAGAAGGAAAGAGAAGAAGAAGGAGAAGAAGGAGAAGGAGAAGGAGAAGGAGAAGGAAGAAGAAGAAGGAGAAGGAGAAGGAAGAAGGAGAAGGAAGAAGGAGAAGAAGAAGAAGAAGAAGAAGAAGAAGAAGAAGTAGTAGCAGTAGTAGTAGGAGGAGGAGGAAACGTACGTTCATCCATACTAGACAACTTCATGACAGTTTTTTCCATTAACTTAAGTGAAACAAAACACCTTTTTGCAGTGCTAAACTGACAAAAAAAAAGAAAAAAAGAAAACACAACTTAACATGACATTCTTACTAGACCTCACAAGATTCACAAACTTTTTCGCTGAAATGTAACAATACTTACAACAAATACACCGAAGTACAAATACAGTACCAACACCGAAGTACACGACGAAATATTTCAAGTACGAAACACATGTACCTCTGTCGCCGTTGTCCGTTGCAATAAACGAATTGAACAGCGCGACACTGGTCACATGATATTAATACCATCAATTAAGGGCCAATAATTAATACGTCCCCTGACAGCTTAGGAGCAATACGTCCCTGAACGATGAGGTGCGCCGTCGTCGTCAGATCAGCCCAGGTCGAGACGCGTCGAGCAACGAGGCGGAGCCGATGGGGCGGCTTCAGACAGAAGCTGTGTCTGTCTGTCTGTCTATCTGTCTGTCTGTCTGTCTGTCTGTGTTGTCTGTCTGTCTGTCTGTCTGTCTGTCTGTCTGTGTCTGTCTGTCTGTCTGTCTGTCTGTCTGTCTGTCTGTCTGTGTCTGTCTGTCTGTCTGTCTGTCTATCTGGGCACGAGTTAAAGGCGAGATGACAGAGGAGAAAAGAAAAGAAAAAAGGAAATCAGTGAAAGCAGGAACGTAGAGAGGAGGGAGAAAAGAGGAGAGAACAGAAAAAAGAGACAAGAAAACAGAGAAATGAGAGGGGAGGGACAGAAGAAAGGTGGAGAAAAGAGAACAGAGAAGAGTGGCGCCAGTCAACAAGCATCGCGGCCACCAAGGGGAGAGAGAAAGACCCGCTTCTCCAGGACCCCTTCCGGCAGGCCCGGCACCTGGCCTGGCCTCGCTGGGGTCCACGTCGAGAGTCCCTTTGACACCGTGGCTGCCCGCCCCTGAATCCGGAATGCAGGAGCCGATGGCGACCCTGGAATGGCTAATTCCGCCTCGAGGGAAACAAAGTGAAGAGAGGAAGGAGGGGAAAGGGGGAAAGGAGGGGGAAAGGGGGGAAACGGAGAAAGGGGGGAAGAGATGAAGTAATACGGAAGCGAAAAGGACGAAGGAGAGAGGAGAAAAGAGTTAACGGATCGCAATGAGAATATCTAGCGTGCAAGTACCAGAAAAGCAGAGGAGGTATGTCCGCCTTCGAGATGACGAAAGACGCCGAACAGACTGATGACTTTGGTGGTACGGTAAAGGGAAAAATAACAAGAAGAGAAAACAGTTGGAGAGGGGAGAAAGGGATGGGAAAAAGGAGGACAGAGAGTGAGAGGAGGGAGAGACAGAGACAGACAGACAGATAAATAGAGAGGGAAAGAGAGACAGACAGAAAGGGAAAGATAAAGAGTAAGAGTAAGGGGAAAAGTGAGAGAGAAAAAAGGAGAAAAAGGGAAAGAAAAAGAAAGAAAGAAAGAAAGAGAGAAAAAGAGAAAGAGAGAGAGAGAGAGAGAGAGAGAGAGAGAGAGAGAGAGAGAGAGAGAGAGAGAGAGAGAGAGAGAGAGAGAGAGAGAGAGAGAGAGAGCTATTCGCATCCCATAGAAGATGACTTCAGAGCGCAGTCCTCGCCGGCGATGACCGACAGCCGGACCGAATGTCGGAGCGAAAGGAGGGAAACCCGCGCCGGAAACGGGGACGAGCGAGGGGAAATAGCTGCTCGACCTCCCGCCAGACCTTCCTAACCTGGACATTCATTAATCAACGACCTAAAATAATACGGTCGGACTCGTTACAAAACGCTTCGTTTGTGGTAAAGTTCCGAATCCCAATAAAATTTGATACAAAGATACAAAGCTATATCATTAATTTTTGTTAATTAGAAGTATAAGCGTGTCAGTGCACATTATTTTTTTTTTTATGAGGAGCTAAAAAATTGTACATTTGCTTACCTGAACGATCCTGCTCATTAAAATGTGACCGAAGTCAGTTTTTTCATGACGAAAGATAAGTTTGCCACAGGAGTTTATGTAAAAAACAAATGCCTGGCGTGAGCAGACATTGGAGAGTTACTCCGTTTTTTGTGGTTTTACATACAAAAACTGCGTACCTTTCAAAATAAAACCTTTCTCTGCTCATAATCATATCACTAACAGTTTATTTAGGAGTGTGTGTGTGAGTGTGTGAGTAAGTGAGTGAGTGTGAGAATGAGAGTGAGTGCGTGAGTGAATGAGTGAGCGAGTGAGTGAGGGGAGGGTTAGGGAGATGGAAGGAGGGAGTGGGGAGGGTTAGGGGAGATGGAAGGAGGGAGTGGGGGAGGGTTAGGGGAGGGAGGGTGGGGAGGGGGAGGGAGGGAGGGAGGGAGGGAGGGAGGGAGAGGGAGAGGAGAGAGGAGAGAGAGGAGGGAGAGAGAGAGAGAGAGAGAGAGAGAGAGGAGAGAGAGAGAGGGAGGGAGGGAGGGAGGGAGGAGAGAGAGAGGGAGAGAGAGAGAGAGAGAGAGAGAGAGAGAGAGAGAGAGAGAGAGAGAGAGAGAGAGAGAGAGAGAGAGTGGGAGAGGATTGAAAATGAAGACAAAAAGCGCGACAGACAGCGGCACACACGTACAGTAAGCCACAAATCGCGAACAACAAAGCGAGGCTTATCCGCACACACGCAACAACAATGCCGGACTTCTAAGGAGGGATTCCATCAAGAAAGAGAACACCGGCATAATAAGATGATAAATCAGCAAGAAAATGTCGACGGTTTGCGGCACTGCCATCCATCACGTGCTGTCACTGGTGTACCTTTCCCTTCCCTCCCTTCCCCCCACTCCTCCCACTTCCCCCGACCCCTTTACATCCTCTTGCCCCCCCCTCCCCCTTCCCTACTTGAAGTGCAACGCTTGCCTTCGCATTCTCCTCATTTCCCATTTCCTGCCTTCCTTTTCTTCTCCTTACTTCACCTCTCTCTTCATTTCTTCTCCCCCTTTCATATTTCCCCATGGTCAACCGTTTTCATTAACTTTACCTCCCCCCCCCTCTCTCTCTCTCTCTCTCTCTCTCTCTCTCTCTCTCTCTCTCTCTCTCTCTCTCTCTCTCTCTCTCTCTCTCTCTCTCTCTCCACTCCCCAAGTCCTCTTTCGCTCTCTCTTTCTCCACTCCTCATGTCCCCTCTTCCTCTTCCCCTTTCTCTCCCTCTCCCGCTCCCTCTGCGACCCCTTCCCATTTTCACCCCCATCTCTCTTTCCCTCTCCCATTCCCTCTATCTTCTTCGACCAGCCTTCCAACCCCATTCCCCTCCTTTCCAAGACTTCCGCAACGTTAACAGGCGGCAGCGAAGGCCATCTGTCAGAATGCAAGAGACGGGCAATAGTGTGCAGTTGCAAATTGCCTTTACGGTCGTCCGCCACGTGTGTCATGTCGACCGCCAGCCTCAACAGCAACGGGTTCATGAGGGAAGGGAGGGGATAGTGTGGGGGGATATACACAGAGAAAGAGAAAAGGGAAAAACGATAAAAACCGAGGAAGAGAAGAAGGGAAGATGATGATGATGATGATGATGATGATGATGATGATGATGATGATGATGATGATGATGATGATGATGATGATGATGATGATGATGATGATAAGAGTAGAGGAGGAGGAGGAGGAGGAGGAGGAGGAGGAGGAGGAGGAAGGGAGGAGGGGAGGAGGGAGGAGAAGGAGGAGGAGGAAGGAGGAGGAGGAGGAGGAGGAGGAGGGGGAGGGAGGAGGGAGGAGAGAGGAGGAGAGAGGAGGGAAAGGAGGGGGAGAGAGGAGGAGGAGGAGGAGGAGGAGGAGGAGGAGGAGGAGGAGGAGGAGAAGGAGGGGGAGGAGGAGGAGGGGAGGAGGGGAGGGGGAGGAGGAGGAGGGGGAGGAGGGGGGGAGGGGAGAGAAGAGCGAGAACGAGAGCGCGATAAATAATCAGACCGAATGCCGAGAGGAAACAAACGCGAGATTGGGCCGCTCGTGTGCGGTTAATCTCGGGAGCGCAACCAGCCTGACACAATGGCCTGCAGATGACGAGCGTCCAGATGAATGAGGGGTATGAGTAAGCGGACCGGGGCGGGGCTGGGCGGGGCAAGGGAATGAGTAAACCAGGGAAGACGATAATAAATGATGAGCTCGCATGGAAATGCCAAGGCCTGGGAGTGGAGGAGGAACGGAGGAAAAAAGAGTGAGATGGAAAATAAAAAATAAATAAATAAATAAATAAACAGAAGAGTAGATCGATAAAGAGCTGATAAATTACGGAGAAACGATGACAAGGGACGGAAAATGATACGAGGTAAGGTATGCGTCGAGTCGCGTGCGTCCTTTTCCTTTTTCCCAAGATCCCCCTGAGCCTTGAAATTAAAACGCCCTGTGCCAACGTTACTCATTCCGTTTTCAACACATATACTTAACTAATCTGGACCACATGCTAAAGTGGGGGAGAAGTACATCCCTTCCTCTTGGCCCTTCCTTACCCCTTTCTTTCTCTTCTTTTCTTTCGTCCTCCCCTTCCCTGTTTCCCTTCTTCCTTCCTTTCCCTGCATTCTCCTTCTCTTTTAGCCTTTTCCCTTCTCTTTCTACCCTTTCTCCTCTCTTCCTACTCCCCCCCCAACCCCCACCGCTTCAACACCATCCCTTGGGAATCAATACAATAGCAACTCAATTACGTCAGGTCACGTGACGCCTCCTCGCCAACGTGCCCAAAGCCCAAAGCGGGGAAGGCACCGCGCAGACGCCCCCGCCGCCGCTGCCGCCACACCCCACCACCACTGCCGCCGCCGCCGCCGTTGCTGACACCACCATCTTCCTAGACGTTGTCACTCTCGACTCACGCGGTGGTTAATGATTCCCCAGCTCTCGCTCCCTCCCTCCCTCGCCCCCCACCCTACACGCCTACCCCCAGCACCGGGCATGGCATGACTCACACTATTCTCCCCCCCCCTCTACCTCCTGGTCTGTCTGCCCTTTCTACTACTCTCCTTCCTCCCCCTCCTCCTCCTTCCTCAGGTTTACCCTTCGTACCCAGACCTTCCCTTCCTCCCTGAATCTTCGCCCTGAGGTGCGTGTATGCACAACTGCACATGCACCGGTATGCTGCTATGTACGTATGCCTATGCGTATACGTATTTGTTTATTTTGCCTGAATTGATGGTGAAAGTAAAGTAGAAAAGGGGGAAGGGAAGAGGATCAGAGAAGGGACAAGGAAAAGGGAAGGGACATGAGAGGGGAAAGCAGTAAGGAGTAATGGGGGGAGGGGGGAGAATTATGAGTTGGGGGTGTTGGTGGGCGTGGCTAAAACGACACTCCCATTATGGGTGAGATAATGGTAGTGGAGCGGTCACGCCCCTGGACACGTCAGACCACGCCTATCATGCGCCCATCAACATGGGGCTGCGGCTTTTAAAAGTACAGGGTCCAACCTACCCGGGGGGACGGCCAGGGAGGGAAGGGGTACTAAGAAACTATCCATTAAGCTTCTTACAAGCTGATATCAAGTAGCTAATGTGATGATATCAAGTGGCAGAAGCTGCACCGGCTCAAACAGGGCGGAGGGGGAAGGAGGGAAGTGAAAGGGAGGGGAAGATAGGAGGGGGGGATTAATGCAACCAGGTTTAAGTTGAAGACAGTCATCGTCCCTCGGACTCCCCACCCCTTCGTCGCCGTCTTCTTCTTCTTCTTCTTCTTCGTCGTCGTCGTCGTCGTCGTCGTCGTCGTCGTCGTCGTCGTCGTCGTCGTCGTCGTCGTCGTCGTCTCCTCTTCCTCCTCCTCCCTGCTCTTCTGTTTCTTCGCCTGGTCCCCTTCCCTCCTCCCGCCCCATAAACCCCATTCGCTCTTCAGCACAAAATGTATGACCTTTCTTCAAACAACCTCATGAAGATTCCCTTGCTTCGGCTGTGACCAACCGCATTCTCCCTCCCCTCTCTCCTCCTCTCTTCCTTCCTCCCCTTTCTCCTCCCTCTTCCCTCCCCTAGCTTCCCTTTTCCAGTCCTTCTAGAAACCCACCAAACCCACCCTAATAATTCTACTCGGGTCTCACCAACGCGGAGACAGAGAGGAGGGGGTAGGAGAGGAAAGGAAGGGAGGAAAGGAGGGAGTAGGAGGGAAATTGAAGGGAAGGAGGGAGGGAGGGAATAGGAGGGGAATAGGAGGGGAATGGAGAGGAGGAAGGGAGGAAGGGAGGGTGGTTGAGACGGGCAGTTTCCGCTCTAGTTCGACATTAATTAACTTCCTCCTCTGTTTCTGCGGCGAGAGGGCAAGGATGACCTTGGATTTTTTTCCGTTGATTCTTCCCCACCAATAATTCTTCCACCCTTCTTCCCTTTCCTCTTTGCAACGTAATAATTCTTCCACCCTCCTCCACCTCCCCTTCCGTAACACAATAATTACCCCGCCCTTCTTTTTCACCTCCACACAAACTCTCCCTCCCTCTATCCCTTTCCCTTTCCTTGTCCCCCCGCCCCCTCCCCCACACACTCTTCCTTCTCCCTGCCCTCTCCCTCCTATTCCGTGCCCATTCCCTCGTTGCCTTACCTCCTCTTGCCCTTCCATTTCCCTCTCCTTCGACTCCCGAGTTGCCGCTGAAGCCGCCACATGCCACATGAAACTCTTGCCCCCCACCACCCACGCGCCCGCCCACACACGCCTACGATCTGCACACTGGGACGGGAATCACCCATGGGCGTCGTTTGTCCGGGCTAGGGACGGGGTGGGGAGAATTTCTTTCAAATGCTAATCAAGGAGGGAGAAGGGGAGGGAAGGGGAAGGGAGGGGAGGCGAGGAGCGGGGGAGGGGACAAGAAGAGGGGAGAGGGGGAAAAGATGGGGAAAATGGGGAATAAAAGGGAAGCGGAGAGGAGGGAGAGAGAGGGAGAGGAGGGGGAGAGAGGAGAGAAGAGAAGAGGAGGAGAAGGAGGAAGAAGAGAAAGAGAAAAAGAGAGGGGGAAGGGAGGGGGAGGAAGAGTGAGTGAGTGAGTGAGTGTGTGTGTGTGTGTGTGTGTGGTGTGTGTGGTGTGTGTGTGTGTGTGTGGTGTGTGTGTGTGTGTGTGTGTGGGGTGTGTGTGTGTGTGTGTGGTGTGTGGTGTGTGTTTATATATATATATATATATATATATATATATATATATATAAAATATATATATAATATATAATATATATATATAATAATAATAATAATATTATATATATAATATATATATATATAA
>NC_051391.1:11897892-11900392 GCF_015228065.2 Penaeus monodon | reverse complement strand
CTCCCTGTTATTATCAACTAATCATAACATTCACGCTGTGACACGCACGCAAAAGAAGGAATATCAAATATAAAAATTAGAAAAACATATAAAAAATAAACAGTTACAATATTCCATTATTGAGTATCTGAAACTAATAGTAAACACAACAACCGAAGTATATATAAAAATATAAACCTACAAACATAGCACAACCTAAACAAGGCTAGATAATTTATCCCCTCCAACTATAAATACAAAAAAATCTGCAAACTTACACCGGGGGAGGAAACAGCTGGCATCAGCCTCTGCCTCTCCCTCTCCGCCACACGCTCGCGACACGTACCTGAAAGGGAGAGAAGAATGGGATTAAACATACGTAATTCATTCTTAAAGGAGATGCGACCAACCGGCAGCAATGTCATCTTTATTTATTTACTCTTCAGGGGGCGAAAGAGCAGAGGCTGGGAAGAGGATGATAAAAGAGAAGAAAGTAAAGTAAGGAGAGGATGGGAAGGGCGAGAGCAGATATGAGTGGCAGGCAGAAGGGGAAGGGAACGGGAGGACGCAAAGTGAAAGGGACGAGATTAAGATGGAGAAAAAAGAGAGATGTGGAGGGAAAGGGAATGGAAGATTCAGAGAAAAAAGATCAAGCGAGACAAAGAGAGAGAAAGAGAAAGAGAAAGAGAAAGAGAAAGAGAGAGAGAGAGGAGTAAGGACAATCAGGGTAAAGGAAAAAAATCTACGAAAATAACCCGTCCACACACATTGAAACACCACAAAGAAAAAATAAAATGTCTAAGTCCGAGATAAAAATAAGCGTGGCTCAGACGCCTTCCAAATAATTCTAGGATTGACCTCCGATAAACAGCCGGTCCCCGGTAGCCCTAACGAAAACACGTAGGCAGACCGTGTACACAAACACACCAGATTCCGGGGCATATCCATCCCTACCCCCACTGCCCTCCCTCCCTGCGTCAAACTCTCGGTAGTGCCATTGTAAAGAGGTCCTCCCTCCCTTCTCCCCTCCCTCCTACCGCTGACTAGCCAGTGCAACAAAAGGGGCTTCGAATACACACTCCTGCTGCCACACCTGTTGGGATGCCAGTGGGCAAGGGAACCTATAAATTAACCGCCGCTCCTCCTACTGAGTAACAAGGAAAATGACGATTATTCCATAAAAGCATTTCAAAAATGCTTCCACTCTTACACACACATATATACTAAACACACACACACACACACACACACACACACACACACACACACACACACACACACACACACACATACATACATACATATATATACAATATACACATACACATACATACACACACAAACACACACACACACACACACACACACACACACACACACACACACACACACACACACACACACACACACACACACACACACAAAACCCAATGGAATGCAACCACGAGCAAAATAATACTGCCTTGAGAACCCAACCCAAGAGCAACACGGCGCGCCTTTCAAAATCAACATGATCAGAGGAAGCGCAAAGGGTCCCCGATACACGGCAGTCAATACCCGCACGGAAGCCCCAGCAAGAATGGGCGCGTGAGTTGAACCAGAGTTGGTGACCCGAGAAGACGCTCTCCACTACCAACAGGCCACAGGAACCAAGGGGAACCGGATTAGGAACCGCTCTGTTACATAATGCCGCCCAATAGCAATTCGGAGATGCGTCGGTGAGGCCTAAGAGGTTTCCAACATGGGGCAAAGGTACAACCAGCTTGTGTTCTAGCAACCATTTTAGCGTTCGGTTATCGGCGGCGGCGGGGCCATTCAACGTACAGTTCCCGACGACAAACATCGTGCGCCACTATCTCAATATGCTAGCACGCTTATATATATACCCCCTCTGCTATGCAGAACTCTACTGTGTAACGTGCCCGTCCTCCACCACACCAACCCTACAAGCGGCACAGCCCATCGCGCACGCCCACCCTCGCCGCCTTTGGTGCTAATCCACTCGTTCATCGCCATCGCCACCAGCAGGGCGACAGAGGAAAAATGGCGCTGGGACACGTACCGGCATAAATGGTTATGCGGAGGCGAGCCCGGCTGGTGTGAGTAGCCGCTGTGGTGGGCCAGACATGTCATGAGGGGAATAGCAACCACGCTCAAGCTCACCCCTTCACGATCCCCTCCTCGGGCTCTTCACACGCTATTCCAGTCCTTCGCCTGGAGCCCCATAGCCTGGGCCTGCCAAACAAACCGCGGTCGGAAATCTTTCCCTTTGAGCTCGTCTCTTCAAAATACTTGTCGCATTCTTTCCGAGAGATGTTCAACAGCGCTGAAGGCGAAATGTACACATAACACATGGAATCTTCGAACCCACTGCATTGATACTCCGTTACCAATAAATCTGTCCTTAATAGAAGCTACGTTTTCCCAACTTCCTTCCCTACCCTTAATTTCTCCTACTACTACAACGATTACTTTCCCCATTTCTTCCCCTGGCCCTCCTTCCCCGCCTCCACTCTTTCCT
>NC_051391.1:11852892-11887892 GCF_015228065.2 Penaeus monodon | reverse complement strand
AAATCTCGATGAGTTACAGTACCAAAATCCCGACATCATCAGAGTGGGGGGGGGGGGACTCTGACTGACATTTATTGGCGCAGGCCCTCCATAAAAGTATCACAGCATATAACAGTCACAATGTCCTATTTTCTAAGCATCGTGAACTACATATCCCCGAAACGCGTTTCAATTACGACGGGAAAATAAATGTGATTCCAGTTAGGAGTTAACTCACATCTGCATTAAACACAATTACCCTTAAAAAAAAAGTTGCAACATATTCCACTTCCCGGAAATTATACGTTACCGGACTTCCCCTCAGGGAGATTTCACAGCACACAATCAACACACACAATGCACACACATGGAAACGGAAAAAAATGCATGTGTTCAGACAGATAAACTGATAGAGAGATACAGATAGATAGATAGATAGAGAGAAGAGAGAGAGAGAGAGAGAGAGAGAGAGAGAGAGAGAGAGAGAGAGAGAGAGAGAGAGAGAGAGAGAGAGAGGAGAGAGAGGGAGGGAGAGAGAGAGGAGGAGAGAGAGGAGAGGAGGAGGAGAGAGAGAGAGAGGAGGGAGGGAGGAGGGAGGAGGGAGGAGGAGAGAAGGAGAGAGAGAGAGGGAGAGAGAGAGAGAGAGAAGAGAAGGGAGGGAGCATGGGAGAGAGAGGATAAGCGAAAAGAGAAAATACAAGTTCGGGGGGTGGGAAAAAAGAGAGATAGCCAAGGATGAGGGTGAGATGACATCGGGAGCATAAGACGCCAGATGGAGGGAGGGAGGTGAGGAGGGAGGGAGGGAGGGAGGGAGGGAGGGAGGGAGGAGAGAGAGAGAGAGAGAGAGAGAGAGAGAGAGAGAGAGAGAGAGAGAGAGAGAGAGAGAGAGAGAGAGAGAGAGAGAGAGAGAGAGAGAGAGAGAGATTCTCCGCATATGTGCGCATGCGCGTACGCATGTGGTAGTATTTGTATGTGTGTATTCAAGCTGAAAACCTCACGAAACATACCAACTTTCCGGCCGGTGGGAAAAAATAGCCATGATGTATACACGCCAAGCCTACAACGCCAATGCTTTAAAGGTGAGCTGCTGACATCGGCCTCTCTCCCTCCTTCCTTCCCTCCCTCCCACTCTCCCCTCCATTTCTACGTTCTCCGCCGCTTCCTCTTCCCAGCTTTCCTCCGTTCCCTCCGTTCCCACCATCCCTTCTCCTCATTTTCTCTCCTTCACCGATTCTTTCTCCTTACCTACTGAGTCCCTCACTTCCCTCCTTCGATTTTCCCTCGTTAATTCTCCGTCCCTCCAACCTTCAACCACTCCTTCCTTCCCTTCCTTACCCTCAAATTCCCTCCTTTCCTCCCTCCCTTCCTCCCTCCTTCCCTTGGAAAGCAAAACACAATCCACGGTTTGACGGCAATGTTACCATATACATTGAGTAATGTGCGACCATTGCACCACGATATGGTGAACATGTGGCACCTGTTGTGGATGCGGAGATGGCCCAGATGGTCTGTTATGGTGACCTGTGATGCGATGTTTGGAAAGGTTAAGGGTTATCTACATGTGTATGTATATAAACACGCACATGCACATGTAAACACACACATACTCATACATTGCCTGCCTGCCTGCCTGCCCCCCGCCCTCCCCCCCCTTCTCTCTCTCTCTCTCTCTCTCTCTCTCTCTCTCTCTCTCTCTCTCTCTCTCTCTCTCTCTCTCTCTCTCTCTCATACACACACACACACACACACACACACACACACACACACACACACACACACACACACACACACACACACACACACACACACACACACAGAGCTCCCCCTGCAGAGGGCCCTGGGGGTCAAGCAGCAGCAGCAGCGTCGCAGGTGTTAAGGGGATGGGCCGAGGGCCGGATATTGCCCGATAATAAACCGCGGACTTTACCGTATCCATGTTAGCACACGCGCACGAACTAAGGGCCTTCCACCGTGAGGACATGGGGGATGACTATGGCCATCCCCCATGGAGGGGAGGGGGAAGAGACGAAGGACGGGAGGGGATAAGGAACGCGTGCCAACGATGCCTCCTGTGTGATACGTTAGCGTTCCCGGGGCGCCGCCGAGTGTCCACAACGATCAAAGTTTCATCCCCGAGATCACAGAGCCCGCCGAAGAGGGATCAAAGGCCGGCGTCTCCTCTTGATCAATCAAGAAGAAGATGGGAGGTGGACGACGCTGACAACGATGAGGAGATGACGAGGGAAGAGGAAGGTTGGACAGAAGGGAGAGGGAAGGATACAGATGACCGACCAGTGTAGAGTGTTGATAATAGGTGGAGAAATTGCGCCGGGAAGGGGAGCTCTCCATCTCGTCACGGTGACAAAACACGGGAAAGAGAATGAGGGTAAGGGTGGGGAGGGTAAGAGGGGAGGGGAGGGTAAGAGGGGAGGGGATGCGCGGCATCGCGCCATATAGATCCACCTTAAAAACAGCTTGACAAATCGTGATTGCAAAATTTAGAAATGAGCAGAGGTGACCTTCTGGCTGCTTTTAAAATACTTGGAATCGGGAGAGTAAGGTGCCTAGAGATACGTACAAATCAAAACATCTCTTCCATAGAGAGCAACTCACTAATAAGACCTTTATGACATAAAAATGCAAATTTTTGTCTCAGCACCTTTGTCCGTTTGGACGTGTGGCTGTCTGTCCGTTTCTGTAATATGCAACATAATATAACAGACCATTTCAACGGAACAATTATATTCCAATTTTTGCTGTCCATGCCATCCTGCGATTACCATCATTAAGCTCAACCACATACCACTGCCAGAGTTACAATAGGGTAGGCAAGAGAGGAACAATGCCAAGGAAAGGCAGGCACAGGAGGGGGTGCCCATGTATGAGCGCGTGTGGCTGTGCGAGCGTAAGTGCATGGCTCTTGTGAGGAGGCATTGTAACGTGTGCAACATCTGCATAATTCCCGAAGATTCTGGCCAAGACAGCAGGGAGGAAGAGGAGGCAGGCGGCGAGAGAGGCTGGAGGTTTATACAAAGCAACACAAACAACACACGCCTCCTCTTTCCTCGCGCACATACCTCAGGCCAACCTTGGCGGCATGCATGCACATGCGCGCGCACGCCCGAACGCACATCAATCCTGCCACTTGGTTCTTGAGGTCGTGCCCGGCGGAGCATGAGACACGGGCTCCCCAGCATGAATGCATTACCTGGCGTGGGATGCCCGACCATATATCCTCCACCTCCCGGCAGGCGTGAGTCATGCACGGGAGAAGGAAACACGTACGTCCGTCGTCATGGCTTCCTGCTAGCCGAGAAAGGTCATGGGATCAAACGCATGTTTTACGGGCACGTCGCTGCCTACGAGTCACCTTACCCTCTGCTCCTTCCCTTCCCACCCACCCACACCTCCTGGGCACGACAAGTGAAGGGATTTATGCTCCTGATCATGCTCTGTTTGGGGGCCTCCTCGCCGAGCAATTATCATATGCAAGACCTCTACTGGCGTTGGAGCAGCGTGCCACGATGCCCCTTATTTGCCCATCAGACGCTGCCCTTATAACAATGCATTGCATCCTCCTGCACAGGATCCAAGTCCAACGGGTTGCTCCCTGGACAATGTCGGACAATTATAAATAACTTCAAAACGTTCCCAAAGACCGGCACTCAACGCCCAAAGAATGACTTAGAAATATGGGTGCGTTTTCTAAGAACGAAAGAACGTTTTGGAAGTCTCCTAAATCACAGAGTATTTTTTGTTATACCCGCGGGAATGATAGATGGCCGCAAGAATCACCGTGAATCTGGGGAGGACGAAGGGGAAAGAGGGAAGGAAGGAGAGGCAGGGGGGTAGGGGTTCTAGACGTCTGACCAATGGAGGAGCAACAGTGGTGAGGGAGGGGAGGGGGACTTTCGCTCTTTTCCTTGGTCTCCAGATAGTATACGAGACATGCCAGAGCCAGCACCAGCAGCGAAGGACCCCTAAGAATACGCCGCGCCGGGACTCACAATCCATAATTCATATGAGCAACAACAGGCAGCGCTGGCTGGTGCCTCCTGGTCGCTTCCTCCGCGTCTTATTCCTCCTCCTCTCCCCCCCTCCTCCCTTGGTGTATTTTCATTACTCCTCTTTCTCCCCCTTCTCCGTCTCCCTGCCTCCGCCCTCCTTCCTCCTCCCAGCACACTCGGGACTATCGTCGGCGGCAAGGCCCACCGGACGCCCCCAACAAAGGGCTCCCCTCACGAAACGATAACCTGTGATCCCCGCGCGCCTCTACAACTTGTTCTAGACGCCACCCTACAACCCCCTTACCTCAATCCTACACAGCTACACAAGCGAATCACCCTTTCTTTCTTTCACTCACTCACTCACCACACACTCACACACTCGCTCATTCACTCACTCACTCCGACTCTTTCCTCATTCATCCTCTAATTGCCTCTCTTGGATCTCTACTCACGACTACCAGATCATCCCAAAACCAGTTATTCTAATTATTCGCTTTACATGCAATACATACTTTTCCTTCTTTTTTTTTTCTTCTACAATTTCGCCTTCACCTCTTCCCCGCCCCTCCCTCGTTCCTCCATCTCCCAACTCCACTCCCCCCAAGCCCCTTCCTTCCCCGCCCGCAGGGTAAACGCGAACACGAGCGCCTATAACGGCAGCATAAAACGCACCCGTAGGCGGACTGATGCTGACGCAGTTTCTACCGGAGGAAGTCTCGTCTGATCAATGCCGGTGTTAAGAGAATGCCATGAGTACTCCGTCTCCCTCCTCCTCTTCTCTCCTCCTCCTCCCCTCCCCACCCCTCCCTCCACCACATCCCTTCCAACACCCACCATCCTCTCAGACATGAATAATACGCATGCAAATTTGCATACTTTTATTCATAACATTTCACATGTATTCACACACACACACACACACACACAAACACAAACACAAACACAAACACAAACACACAACACACACACACACACACACACACACACACACACACACACACACACACACACACACACACACCCTCTCTCTCTCTCTCTCTCTCTCTCTCTCTCTCTCTCTCTCTCTCTCTCTCTCTCTCTCTCTCTCTCTAGACAATAACACCTCCTGACTGAGCATGAGTCATGAGTAAGCGTTTATGAGTCAATATATTAACGAGGTGAGAGGCTGGTTCAGTCACGCCCACCCTACTCTGGCACCAACACGAAACAATGTAGGTATAGCAGTTACTAGGCGCGAGGGACAAGAGGAGGACGGGAGAGGGACAGAAAAAATGAGGGAAAGAAATAGGGAGGGAAAGAAATAGGGAGGTAAAAGGAAGAGGGTGGGAGAAGGGAGAGACAGATGAACGGTATGAAAGAAAGGAAGGAAGGAAGATAAGAAACTAGGAAAGGGCAGGAGAGACGGAGGGGAGTAAAAGGGGAGGGAGGAAGAGAAAAGGAGGAGGTGGATGTGAAGGAGGAAGGTAGGAAATGAAAGAAAAAAAGAAAGAAAAAAGAAAAAGAAAGAAAGAAAGAAAAAAGAAAGAAAGAAAAAAGAGAGAGATCCATCTATCTTCCCATGACAACCCCCCTTCCCCACAAACCACGAACCCCCCACAGAACGTACGTCGACTGGAAGAGGACACGTAAAAGTCACGAGACGGGCCACAGGCAAGAAAAGCTGATGTATTACCCCACATTACGTTACATTACCCTGCGCTTCTTTGCATCTCATGACAACTGCAGGCAATTTGCTACACTCACTCCCGTGCCCCGTAACAACCCTCACGAGCGAACAATACGCCACACGCATCCACAACACACGCCGTAACGCACTCAAAAATGAATGCACTCGATTCCGCATAACGAGCAAGAGCGAGCGAGCGCCTGGCCTCGAGAGTGGCACATATGATCACTCATGGTAATTACAACTTCCTGGTAATCTCGTCCGCTGCAGCTCCTCCACTCACAAGAAGCGCCACTTTATGAGGCACGTCGAGGGATATACGCACATCCGCCGAACACTCACGCCGCTCGTCCGGTTCTGCTTGGGTTACGGCCGCCCCTCGCATCTCGCGGCTCGAATCGTCATCCTTATTTTGTCCCATTTTTGTATGTTCCTGCTTTTGCTTTCGCTGCGGCTCCTCTTCCAGCTTCCTTACGATACATCTTCCATCTTCCCTACGATACATCTTTCTATCCTTCCTTTCTATCCCCTCTTCTTCATCCTAGTTCCTACAAAGTTATCAACTCTTTCCCCCCTACTTCCGATACAGGGCTACCTTTTTTTTCTTTCTTTCTTATCTCCCTCCATCTTCTTTCCAATCCGCCGTGGCCATTACCCTTCTGTGTCTTCCCCCTCCCTTTATGCCCTTCCGTATCTCCTTTTCCATCTCCTAACAACCCTTCCTCCTCCCTTCTCCTTCACACCCAGACCCCCGAAATGTTAAGAAAAATAAATCACGAAGAAAAAGCTAAACCGATAAGCAACAGACAACAGCAGACACTCCCAGCCCGTCCGGAACCATAAGAGAATGCCATGAGGACGCAAGCGACGTGCAAAAATCCCGCATTCCGACCCGAATTCGCCCCTTGTCACGACCGCTCCGGCGCGCAAGTCAGTCGTAATGGAAGACCGCTGTAACTCATCGCCCGACGAGTAGCAGCAGAAGGGACTGGGCAAGTGTGTTAAAGCTCGGGGAATTTGCACAGCTTGAGAGAGGAAGGGCAAGGGCGGTGGAGGGGGAGGAAAGGGGAAGGGAGGGAAAGAGGGAGGTAGGAAGGGGAGAGAGGCAGTGGAAGCGGAGGGAGGAAAAGAGGTAGGGAGAGAGGAGGGAGGGGGAGGGAGGGAGGAGGAGAGGAGGCGGGGAGGAGGGAAGAGAGGAGGAGAGGAGAGGAGGAGAGGGGAGGAGGAGGAGGGGAGGAGGGAGGGAGGAGAGGAGGAAGGAGGATGCGGGAGAGAGAGAGAGATAAAGAGAGAGAGAGAGAGAGAGAGAGAGAGAGATAAAGAGAGAGAGAGATAAAGAGAGAGAGGGAGGGAGAGGAGAGAGAGGGAGGAGAGAGAGAGGGAGGAGGAGAGAGAGAGAGAGAGAGGGAGGGAGGGAGGGAGGAGGGAGGGGAGGGAGGGAGGGAGGGAGGGAGAGAGGGAGGGGAGGAGAGAGGGAGAGGGAGAGGGAGAGAGGGAGAGAGAGAGGGAGAGAGAGAGAGAGAGAGAGAGAGAGAGAGAGAGAGAGAGAGAGAGAGAGAGAGAGAGAGAAGGATGGGGGGGGGAGCTGGAAAGGGAGGAACGGGAACAGAAGCAGCGCGTAAAAAAACAGAGGAAGCGAAAAGCAGGGAGGATAAGGTATTGAGAAAAAGCAAAGGGCGAGTAGATGTAAAAGGGGGTAGAGGGAAGAGTGGAGATGAGGGAAGAGAGAGACATTATGCTCTACAGGAAGAAGGGATGTAAAAAAAAATAACAAAAACAAAAAAAGCAGATCTTAGCCACAACTTGCCATTCATCTGCATCTTCGAGGGAGGCCAGAGGGAAGGGGAGGAGGTGGGGGAAGGGTAGAGGATGAGGAGGGAAGGGTAGAGGATGAGGAGGGAGGGGTGAGTCGAGGAAATGAGAAGTCAGTTCGTCTACATAGGAACGATAACCCGATAAGGCACCACTGGTAATAGGGAAGCAGAAACCGGCAAACTTAGATCAGCACAAACTAACCCAGCGTTTCGGGAAAAAAAATTATACGATTATAAAAGGCATAACACCTACGATAAATGAGGTGGATAATCGTCACCTTTATCCTCCTCACCATTATCGTTATCACCATCATCAAAAGATAGATATGACGTAGATGGACCCTGGAAGCCGCAACACGCCCCTCCATCCCGAACGGCAGCCACCCTTAGCGCTGGCAGTCTACCGTAGCCAAGGTTATCCCAAGCAATCTCACACACCCCACCCCACCCCACCCCCCCCTCACCCTCTCCCTTTCCCTCCTCCATCCGCGACCCCCTCCCCCTAACCCCAGCATCACACAAGCCCCTTCTCCGTGCCCCTTCCCCTCCCTATCCCCCACTCCCCGGACGCCATCGCCGCCCCCGTCTTCCCTGCATGACTGCATCGAAAACCACATTCTGGCCTGCATAATTCCGCTCCGTCGAGGTCGTGTCACACCGTGCCACGTCGTGCCAACCTTGCAGTGGGAGGAGGGGGCCGTCATGAAGGGAGGGCGTGGCACTCCTGTACGCCCTGTCGACCAACCTTAGCAAATATTAAGCACAAACACACACATATACATACACTTATATATATATATATATATATATATATATATATATATATATATATATATATATATATATATATATATATATATACTTCCCGGCATACGTCACGCACGCAAACATACACACCAACAAACTACCATTCCTTCCCCCATCCTTCGCCCTCCCATCCAACCCCCCCCCCCCACTCACACACCTGACAACCTGGCCACGCGACTCCCTCACAAGCAAAAGTCACCCACGCTCCTGCGACATCCCCACCTGCACGCCTGCCTGCTTCCTGGACTGCTTGCTTGCTTGCTTTGCTTACTGCCTGCTTGTCTTAATACTTTGTACTCCTACCCCCCTCCCCCTCCTGACCCTTGTTCCACGTGCAACTGCATATCCGCCCATGAAGCAAGGCATGTGGCAGAGAACTACTGGCATGTTCACTGAGGCAGCTGATATTCAGCCGCGTAATTACAGAACTGGGAGAAGGGGGAGAGAAGGGGAGAGAGAAAGAGAGAGGAAGAGAAAGGCTAGGGATGATGAGAAAGAGCAGGATGTAGGAGGTGAGTGAGGTTTGGAAAGAGGGAGTTGGGAAAGGGGGTAGAAAACAAGGAAAAAGGAAATGGGGATGAATAAGGAAAAAGTGTACAGAAAAGAAGGTAAGCCTGAGAAAAACGGAGTAGCAGCAGCAGGGGAATGGGAGGATGAGGGGAGGGAGGGGACTTGGAGATATGAGGAGGGGTGAGGAGGGGTGAGGAGGGAAGGGGGGGTAGAGATGTGGGCGGGGGATAGAGATGTGGGCGGGGGGTAGGGAAGGGAAGGGGGTAGGGAGAGGGGAATGCATTCCAAACCCTTAGGCACGACCTTTAGTGTTGGCAACGTCGAGTTCCAAGGGTGAATAACGCGGCCCCAGGTGATAATTAACATCTTGTGAGAAGCATCATTAATATTCATAGACACATGTCCCCCTTGTACACGGCCGCTACCTGGGAGCATACCAGGCGGCCCTACACGACACCGCTCTTTCTTGGCACCACATGGGAAGAGGAACGGTTGGAAGGGCATTAAAGATGGGGGAGATTAAGAGAAAGCAAGAATAAACGGAGCTTAAGACACAAGAGAGAAAGAGGGAGAGCTACGACGATAGAGTGCCATCTTTTCTGAAGCTAATTGATGTCAGGAACAGTAAAAATAAGTATCATTTATCAGATAAAAGTCTGATAATAGTATATATTTTGGGAACTCAACAATTATGCACTTGAAATCTTAACCTTTACATCAACAACAAAAATAATAAAAAAAAAGTCCTTAAATACATTTCAATTAGAATCATGCAAGCAAAACAACATTCAACTATATAGGCCTAATGCATGCACTTTGACTAATTCAACTGCATATCTCCACACTCTCTCCCTCAGACTTATAATCATTACACTTCTGCGTGTTACAAATTGTACCCGCTTCCACGAAATTCTTTTTTCCCTCTTTCTTTCTCTTAAAAGCGCTTTGATACGTCGTTGCCTGGGAAGTGCCTAAACCCACGCCCTGGCAATGCCAAGCTGGGGTGCCATTGGCTGATCTTCGAGCGACTTGCCTGCCTCGGCCTTCTGCGGCGACCGAAGGTCCTATGTCGTGACGCAATGAGCGAGTCCGTTAGGCGTCTTGATTTGCTTAAAAACGTAAAACTACTATTGCCGCTGGATGACAGTGGGAAGCCGAACGCAGTGCTAAGGCACAGGAGAAATGAGTCTGAAACCAGAGAATGTGGATGGAAGACGCCCCCCCCCCTTAAAATATTCATTACAATGAGGCTAATGAAAACCTCCAACACAGATAATTCCCACGTAACCTCCGTCGAAAGCAAGATCGATTCGGATGAAATGCAAGTCCCTATCGCGATGCCCAACCACAAGCGCTCATGCAGATTACGATGATTACAGAGACCGTGTAAGGAGAGGCACAACCAAAACGCGCTGTATCTCTTCTGCCCTAGTCTAGCCCTGTTCCCATTTGCGTTGCAAAGGAGTATATTAATTAGGGCCTTTTATATCATCGCCTGCCCAATTTGAGCGTGGATAATGGACCTCAGCGAGCAGAGAGGGGGAAGTTGGGGGTGATGAACCGAAGGGAAGGGAGAAGGGGGGATGAGTCAAAGACAGGAGGGGGTGGGGTACGCAAGATGTAATCACCGCTGTGGTGGGCAAGAGACAAAATGTGGGGATGGAGTGGGGCGGTGGGCAGATGTTTAGAATGAGGGGAGTAGAGCAATAGATGTTCAAAACAGGGATAGGGAGGTAGCAGAAGGCGATGGATTTTTACCTACGGGGGAAGAGGAAGAAGGAATGGGGGGGGGGGGAGGCGCAGCAAGGGAAAGATGTTCGAAGAGGGAGGGAGGGATGACGGCTAAAGGCAACCAGTAACAGAAATGGAGGGTGAGAAGACAAGACGCCCATGGAATCCATAAACTACTTGCAACATATACAGCAACCAGTTAGTATAAGGCAGCAACTCACATTTTTCTCCCTCGCGATTAATTACCAAAACCATTAAACACTGAATGTCGTGAGGGAAATTGATCCCATCTTTACAACGTAATTACAGGATGTCAAATCAAATTTACTTAACTACAAAACAACGGTCAATGGATGTTCGCTGCAGTCATTCAAAGAATAACAAAAGCACTTCTCTATTCGTGAAATTAAAACTAATAAAATCTGAAGGTTAGTGTATTCACATAAACAGAGTTAAAATATCACTTAACGGGTACACAATACCTACATGTCTATCTACTTCTGTGTATAAACAAATATATAAATATATGCAAGCGTGTGTCTACGCGTATGTGGGCGTAAAAGTGCACGTGAATTTATATTTATATGAATTCGCGTATGTATGTACATGAGAATTATTATATATGGACGAATGCGTATACATATGTTCCTTTGTATTTGTCTGTATGAGCACCAGTATGTGTATGTGTATGTGCATGTGCATGTGCATGTGCATGTGCATGTGCATGTGTATGCGTATATGTATATAAATATATTGGGGTCTTCAAGACCCAGTCCTCGTGCCCCTGGACCCAGGAAGGTTCAGTTCCCACTGCAACAGGTTCCTGGTCGGGAAGGACGCGAGAAACGGAGCATTTACAAATTAAGCTCCCTTGGCAGGTCGTGTCCGTCGTTCGAGCGCCATCCAAGAGGTTCCATTTCGCCCAAGAAATACAACCAAGATCAACCTCCGGAGACCAGGGTTATCTAGATTAGATCACTCTTTCACTAATAAAAATATCACCCGAGTAGTATTTTTGTTATGATTGCGACCGCACTTCCTAGGAAATTCGCTTTAAACTTTTCTTTATTTATCTGTCTATCTTCGTCTATGCTTTAAGTACCCTGCTTCTTAATCTAACAAAGGAATAACTGTCTTTATTTGGAGCAAATAATTTTTCAAATTCCATGACACAGACCTATCTTTAAAAATATATACAGAAAAAAACTGACTGTATATAAAACATTTAAACAATGACCGATGCCACCATGCCACCTACCTAGGTGTCACCCTTGGATAGAGATATCAAGTGGCGTGGTGTTAAAAATAACACGCATGTGTCTTGGCAGATAGGCCTAACATAACTCTAGTCTAGCCTTGTTCCCATCCAGGGCCGAGTCCAAACCTGGGCAGAGATCCCAAACTAACCTAAGTGAAATAAAAAACAAACTCGAAAAAATAAAGAACAAGGCACTCTAGAGGAGGGTAGACACATCCAATTTTAGACATTTTTGTTTCGAGATAGGATGATAACTAATGCCTCAGGGCACTAAATAAGGCAAGCAGGATACAGACAAAGGGGAGGGGGAGGGGAGCTACATCACGGTGTGAGGTCCTTGAAGATCAAGCATGGGTGGATGGGGCAGGACAGTGGGCGGGGAACAAGGGCGTGACAGGCACTGTGCAACGTTGCCCACAACCACAAACTATCACTAAAATTGCATACTGCGACCCCCTTCTGCCCGAGGCTTGTTTTTGCATCTTCGCGGCGCACTCGCGGATTCCCCTTGACGTACAATTTACGTCTCGGCTCTACCTTAATTATGGTGACAGAGTGGGAGATGGCGTGAGTTTTTGCCACCCCCTCTCCCCCTCACTTCCCAACGTCCCCTATCTCATCCTGAGTCCATCCTGTCCACACACACACACACACACACACACACACACACACACACACACACACACACACACACACACACACACACACACACACACACACACACACACACACACACACACACACAAGAGAGAGAGAGAGAGAGAGAGAGAGAGAGAGAGAGAGAGAGAGAGAGAGAGAGAGAGAGAGAGAGAGAGAGGGGGGGGGGTTACGATGTGGGTGAGAGTGAGGGTGACGGTACGGATAAGGGTGAGGGTGAAGGTGAGGGAATGAGTATGGGTGAGGGTGAATGTAGATGAGGGGAAGAGTGAGTCACAGTGAGGCAGAAGGAGAGGAAGAGGAAGACGCACCGAGACGGACATTAAATACAAAGCAGTCACCCAGACGGAGACGGAGGGAACGCGACACGGAGCGTGCACCCTCCCCGCCGGCGGATGTTTACAAGTGGCGCGTGACACCTTACTCCTGACCCGCCCGTGTCCAAGGTTATCGCGGCTACCTTTCGGGCTCACCCTCACTAGGCTGCCGACTCCATACGCCCTTCTCACCCCAAGTCGTTGATGCGTGTCCGATGCTCGCCTTCAAGGTGCGCATTGATAAATCTACCATGTAAAGATCGACTAACAACACACTCGAACAAAGACGTGTTTGCGTCACCGACATCTGTTGTGGCGTTCCTGCAAACGCACCTTAACGATATGGGGCAAATTTAAGGACAATCAGTCGGCCCACGAGCCAGGGAATGCATCGCTCCCGCTCCCTTTGCTGCCAACAAGATACCCACGCAGCCTCGCCCAACAATCAGGTGTAAGCGAGCATTTAATCTCGGGCAGGAAACCCTTACCCTTACCTTGCCCCTCCTCTATCCCCTCACGCACTCTTGTCTCAGAATTATGCTTGCGCACACCAGCACACCTGGCCCGTGACCTGGCCATCACTACCACGCCCTGACGTCAGCATGGCGGTGTCAGCTCCCCCCCCCTCTTGGCATGGCTTGGAGATGAGATCAGCGCTGGAACCTTTGAGGGCTTTCTTGCGCTGCTTCATGCACTTTCGTCTCGCCCGGGCTCGGATTTCGCCTTGTTTTGTTTACAGACATGTCGCCTTGGAATGCACCTTGCGGTGTTTACTGCCATGCAAGTTTCTTCAACTCAAGCCTGCATGGGCGAGTTTCCCATATACTAAACGCTACATTAGTCCAAGGGGGCCTCTCCCTCTAGTCACCGCTACGCATCCCTCCTCCCTCCCAACCCCTTTGCCACCTACAGGCACCTGCCCCTGCCCCGCCATGCACAATCACCTGTATCAAAAGCACGCCTGATGTCATCCACCATGACTCGGACCTAAGACCTGACTCTGAGGAAGGATTCGGGATTTCATATCAAGAGGTCTATTAAGGTGATTGTCCTTCACATGATCATTAAGCCAATGCCGCTGGTAACGTAATGCCACTGTAGTTTTGTTTCACTCTTTGAGTGCTATTAATATCGATACTGTTATTATAATCGATTATTATTATTATTATTTTATTAACAACACCGATAATAATAAAAATGATTTAGGAAAATCAAGAAAAAGGGTATACAGATGAGAGGAAGACTAATAATTGATTCACTGGTGACTTAGCACTTGTGGAGCCATCTTTGTGCAACCACAATAAACTAAATTCACAGTAGAGATGGCACTACGCACATGACATCCTCGTCGACATGGCCAATCTGTCTCTGCGTCCTGCTATTCTGTGCGCTGAAGTTCTTCAGCCCTGTTTCTACACCCTGTTCCTTAGCCTCTTTCCAAACTCCCTTTATAAAGTGCAGCACAAGCAAGTTCCAAATCATAATCACTCATCTCAGCTTCTCGAAACTTTCGTTCGTACAGAACTAAGCCACGCGTTACTCCACCTCGCTTCCTACAGGAAAATCCCCGGACACACCTCGCAACATGCATCAAACAAACATCGAGGGAAGGAAGGTAGGAGGATGGAGCTCATAAGAAGGGGAGGGGGCTACAGGATAGGGAGTCACAAGGGAGCGAGTGACAGGGGAGGGAAATAGGGGAGGGGAGGCAGGGGAGAGTATGATAGAGAGGCCCAGAGCCAAAGCGGTCTGCGAGCGCCAGATTGGCATCTCAGCCAGTCACTCATCCGCAGTTTGTTTTCTCTGGTAACGAGGAGCCCAAACCGACCTATCACACGCCTTTCGCCACCTCGTTACCACACTATCGAAACCTGGCTCCTCGCTCTCGTTTACACTCGGTTCTCTAACAAGAAGGCTGTTCCGCCTTTCGACCCCGGCAAGCCACCGACATGACAAGCTCCTTGACCCGCCTGACATGTGAAACATCTAATTCTTCATCTGCACGTCAGATGGACAGCATCCTGTGCGTAACGTGCCAGGCTCTCACGCGCACGACTAGTGGCCGGCTGGGTCTCAAGTGAGTGGCACTTGCCTGTCAGTCTTCAGGAATTAACTAGTGGCACTCAACTGCTGCCTAGAACACACCCACGGCATCCTGGCACTTAAAACACACACAACCCACGCACGACGCCTCGCCCTCTCCCTGCCTTTCCTCGGCGCTGGGTCATGCATTAGGCATCGTTTCCGGTGCGAGCTGCATTGCTAGATGTACTTGCTCCTGAGCCTACGTTGGAAGGAAGTGCCCCGGCGTTGTTCGTGAATAAAGAAAATAAGCTAGAAACGTAACTTTTTTGGTAACAAGAAGGTCCCAAAGGCAGTATATACGTAATTCTATCAAAACCACAAGGAAGTGTTGTCTGAGTTTCAAATCAATACAAGTACGATTTGAATCCAAAATGTCCTACGAGTGGCAACAAAACGTTATTCCGAAATGTCAGCCTGTCAGCTGACGTAACTCTCTGGCGAAGTATCAACGAGACGACATACCGCCGAAGCCAAGTCTACCAGCCAAGGCCGATCAGCACTAACGATACGACGATGCAACGTGAAACCCACGAGCGGCCGCGCATCAGGTGCTCGTTCGCGCTGATATAGTGTCCCGTCCTTTTCTTTCCCAAACATTTCCCACAATGCCTAACCATGAATCTCATTTTATCGCCCTTCGACTACATAAATTCATCGTTTCACTACCCCCCCCCCTCCCACAAACACCCCATCAAAGCGTGGAATATATCACCCATCTCCTCATTCATACACCCCAGAACGATGATATTCTGATATGAAATATGACAAAACAAATCACTGTACTTAAAGGACCCTAAATAGGGGCCAAGCACTGGCACTCTGTAGAAAACCCCTAATCCCAAACTACAAACTACGAACTACAAACTCCAGGATACAACACAAAAGCCTCGAACTCCAACGCAAAAACCTCGACCATGCAATTCCTCGAGAGCGTGCATGACACCAGCGGAGTCTCCTCGAGCCAGTGACCCCCGCCCGGCGCGCGCGGACGGGGCAATACCCAAGGGAGTCGTGCCGCCTCGTCTCGTATTCCAGCCGAGTTGTAACCGGATCGTGGACGACATGAGCAATCCAGGAGAACAGAGCGACGGTGGCGAGAAGTGAAATGAGGTGAGATGAGAAGAGGGGAGAAGAAGAGGAAAGGAAAGAAGAAGGGAGAGAAAAGGATAGGAGGGGGGGATGATATGGGGGGGGGAGAAAAAAGCGGAGAGCAGGGGTAGAGGAGGCGTAGAAGAGAAAAGAAGGTGGATAGAAGCGATAAGGAGGCGCGGGGAGAGGCGCCCCCTCAAGATACAGCGTGGTTATGGCAAGGTCACTTGCCTTTGAAAGGTAGGCCTGGGAGGAGGAGGAAGGGGAGGAGGAGGAAGGGGGGGAAGGAGGAGGAGGAGGAGGAGGAGGAGGAGGAGGAGGAGGAGGAGGAGGAGGAGGAGGAGGAGGAGAGGAGGAGGAGGAGGAGGAGGGAGGAGGAGGAGGGAGGAGGAGGAGGAGGAGGAGGAGGAGGAAGAGGAGGAGACGACGACGACGAACACCAACGCAAGAAGAGGACGGTAATGACAGAGAAAGCCTATCCTTCAATCATCGCGTGTTGACATTCACACGGCAACACATCACAACGCGTATCTCGCCCTCTCACAAAACGAGACAGAGATAACCCGAACTATGCACCGAGCAGATCGCCATCCCCTGGGGGCCATTCCTGCACGAGGATCACTACGCAGAAGCGGGAAGATAAGATATTATGAACCGACCCTTTCTCCTCCCCACCCTCCTCCCCTCATACCCCACCGAGCCCCTAGCCCTTGTTCTCAACAGGCTGAGGTACTGAGGCCTCTGCTCATGCCAAGCCAATCACACTACCTTTTCACCCTCTCTATTCTACTAAATACCTCCGTGCTTCAAAGCGATTACGCTATCGAAGCGAGGCGTTTCCCTTGTGAGTCATCAGGCGAAAAATAGCTATTACTACCGTGATCCATACATTGTTCATAGGAGGGTAAATCTCTCTCTGCCTCTCCCTCACTCCCTCATCTCCTCCCTCACTCCCTCATCTCCTCCCTCACTCCCTCATCTCCTCCCTCACTCCTCTCCTTCTTTCCCTCTCTCTCTCTCCTTTCTTCTCTCATCAACCTATTACTTTTCTTCTGCTCTTCCTTTTAACGATCCCTGCATTCACTTTTACTGCAATGTCAAGGTTATCCGATAACGCTTGCCAATAATCACAAAAGGCAATGCATTTGTCATTCTTATTTTCTCCACACTAACAGAATGTGGTTACGGCATGGGTGACGTCACTAGAATCCCCAACGCGAACTAGATGAAGGCAAAACGTGAGAGGAATAGCGAATCACTGTTATCAACTACAAAATAAGTTTTATCATGGCCACATATTTTCAATAGCTGTGCATTGTGGTCTGTTGCCAAGCCGATGGGATTTGCTCTGAGAGACAGAGCAAAAAAAAAAGCTTGAGATTCTGGTAAACCCTGTCTTATAAAGTATTACTGGGCTCTGTCACTGCTATTTCGGAATGGGCAAGCAGCGACGGGCGAAGATAATCTTTTAAGATGGGGATCCGCGGCTGATCGTGAAATCATTATATATATACCTTCTATGAATACCATTATCCTCCAGCCAAGCGCCCCCTCCCCGCGACCCAAGGAACAGCATCCCTGTACCCCCAGGGATGCTGAGAACGCTAAGAGAACGTTCTCCTTTAACAGAGACACTAACTTCGGTTGGCATTCCGAGGAGTTCATCCCTTCCCATCTGCCCCTCCCTGCCCTGCCCTGCCCTACCCTCTCCGGCGAGGCCCGCGCGGTCTGCCGAAGAGCTAAAACATCCAGGTTCTTCTAAAACTTCGGCTTCTCTCTTGCTCTCTGGCCCTTGCGTTCTTTCATTCGCTTCCTCCTTTTTGCGGCTTTCTCCCTCCCTAACCCCTACTTAGGCTCCCTACCGCCAACTACCTATCTTTCCTCTTTTTCCATCTTTCCCTCTCCTTCTCTGACTCCCCCTCCCTACCCTACCGATGTTCTTCATTCTCTATCTTTCTCCCTCCCTCCCTCCCTCCTTCCTTCCCTTTCTCCCTTCCTCTCCTCTCCCTCCCCTCCCCTATCTTCTCCTCTCTTCTCTCTCTCTCCCTTTCCCTTCCCCCCTCCCCCCTCTCTCCCTTCCTCCCCTCCCCTTCCCTTCACCATTCCTGCTCTCTCCCTCTCCCTCAACCCCCCCCCCTCCCGCCACAACACAGTAATAAGGGGGCATCATCAGCTCCGCCAGCTGGTGAATAGAGTACACGAGGGCCGTCATCAACGCAGATAACAACTTCCGCTGGACGCCGAGGTTATCAGGCCGACAGTAACGCCATTCCCGTTCCCTGCCTGGACATGCAATACGGTTGCCTCTTGCGCCGGTTACGTCTTGGTCAAGCTAGATTTCTCTCTCTCTCTCTCTCTCTCTCTCTCTCTCTCTCTCTCTCTCTCTCTCTCTCTCTCTCTCTCTCTCTCTTCTCTCTCTCTCTCTCTCTTCTCTCTCTCTCTCTTTCTCTCTCTCTCTCTTTCTCTCTCTCTCTCTTTCTCTCTCTCTCTCTTTCTCTCTCTCTCTCTCTTTCTCTCTCTTCTCTCTCTCTCTCTCTCTCTCTCTCTCTCCTCTCCTCTCTTCTCTCTCCTCTCTCTCATTTTCTACTCCTCCCCTCCTTCTCCTCCTCCTCTTTTTCATTTTTATTTTATTCCCTTCTTTTTTTCCTTCTTATATGTCAACAAAGGTGTTCGCGCACGTATGTGTGAGGGTCATTTTGTTTTTGTTCGCTTTTATGTATAGCCTACATGAGATAACACAACTAAACATACCAAAACAAAGGAAACTATGTAACTGACAATGCCATCCTTGAAAAACAACCCAACCCATTATCCTCAAGGTAATACTTGGCCTTCTGTGAGTTTTTATGTTACGGATGTGAACGAAGCCCCACTCAGTAGATGCCAGGCTGATCATAGCATTACTTATGCAACAGCAGCAGCCACAACAACGACAAAAACAACAACGGCAATAATAATAATAATGATAATATTAATAACAACAATAATAATGATAATAATAATGATAAAGAAGAGGCTCTTCAAGGCATCGGCTAACCGACATCAATATTCAAAATGTGTTATAAAATGCATAATTCTACTTCAGATATGTCAGATTAGTCACTAAGAGGAGTGAAGGAGGAAGGAAGGAAGGGGGGAGGGATAGAGGGACGAGGTGAGACAAAGTTGAGAAGGTAAAGAGGGAGAAAAAGGAGAGAGAAAAGAGAGTAAGAGACAGCCGTTCTCACGAACAAACTGACAGAAAACAAGAAAATACGACCAAGGGAGAAAAAAATAAGAAAAATAACTGAAAGAAACCAGAAGAGAAGAGAATAAAAGAGAATCAGTTGGAAGGGAATTGATAACCGCGCGAGTCGGTTAAAGTCTGTATATCAGTGGGCCAGTGTCGACCCCCTCCACACACACACACACTCACATACACACATACATACACATGTGCTCTATTGATCTCTCCCTCCCAACTCACGCAACAAAGCGGACCAGGTTAATGTGAAACCTCGAAGACTATCTCGCCACGAAATATAGACTGATATATTAGTGGAGCAGTTTTCTAATTCATAGAGTTCTATACATGTTCTCGTTCTCTCTCTCTCTCTCTCTCTCTCTCTCTCTCTCTCTCTCTCTCTCTCTCTCTCTCTCTCTCTCTCTCTCTCTCTCTCTCTCTCTTTCTCTTTCTTACCATTTCCTACTTCTCTTTTCTATTTCTCCACGGTTATCATCATCATAACTTTATAACCGCCGTCTGCTTTCTTGACCTTCCTCATTTTTCCGAATCGAAGATGTCCCCCCCCCGCCCTGCCCTCCAAGTCAAACGAGGGGACCGGCGAGGCATCGACGAACAATGGACGGCAGCACACGAGGCACAAGTCACCCGGGAAGGCGGAACGAGGGCCACTCGTAAAAGCTCCCACGGAACTGTCCTCCGCACTCGTTTATTGCAGGATATGGGGCCGTCGAGCACATGCACAATGGCCGAGGAGGAAGGACGGGCGAGGGAGGAAGGATGGGTATGGGGGAGGGAGGATACCGAGAGGGGAAGGAAAGAGAGAGGGGGAAATAGAGGGGGAGGGAGGGGAGGGAATAGACGGGGAGGGAGAGGAGGGAAGGGATTTCTAAAGAGGACTAATACCGGTGTAAAGAAGGGGCTGGAAGGAGAAGGGTGGGGGTGAAAAGCGGGGGAATTGGAGGGTGTCAAAGACGTGTTCCACAAATATATGGATGGAGAGGGATGATTTGGGGATGGGGGCCAGCTGGGGGAGTGGACGAGGTGAAGTATTCGTGTATACGCAGGGGTATTTACACAAAAAAAAACTTTGAAAGAGAACACGGAAAAAGAAAATGATCGACCAAAATACTTTTTTTTTATAAATCCGGACCTAGCCCAGAGGCCGTCCACTAATTCCGATACAAACAAACGCCCGGTCCATCCAACTAGCGAAAAAGAAAACCGGAGGCCGGTTGGACCCTCGGAAAGCGCCGCAGCGCCGCAGCCCCACCGCGCCGGAGTGCACACCGCCCGACGGAGCTCGCCTTCCAACTCGCCTTAACGTCTCATTCATCCGTGAGCGCAAGCAACCGGATCAATCTCGTGCGCAACTCCCGTGCGACTTCTTCCGCGCCGCAAGCGAAGTGCAACGCGTGAGCCTGATTTCCGCCGCAGCCGCCGCAACGGAATTTGAATCGCAATTCATTACGTCATTCGTAGCGTAGAGTCCGCCGCATGGAAGGTGTCCGTTAAACCTTGTGACCGAAGGATGCACTCGCACTGACTCCCCGAGCCGTGGGTGCAACGTAGAGCTGACCTCATTTCAATTGAGTGAATAATTACCCAGAGATAATTAACATGACAATGGTAATAGCAACAGCAATAGTAATGGCAACTGTAGTAGTCGCAGTCGTAGTTTAGTCTTGACTGTAGTTGCAGTAGTCGTAATAGTAGTAGTAGGAGTGGTGGTGTTGGTGGTGGTGGTGGTGTTGGTGGTGGTGGTGGTTGGTGGGTGTGGTGGTGGTAGTAGTAGTACTAACAGTGATAATGTAATCTGGTGATGGTGATTGTGGTGGTGATGGTGTTGTAGCGTGGTGATGGTGATAGTGGTGGTAGTAATAGTAGTAGTAGCTGCTATAGTCGTCGTAGTAGCCAGACGCAGTAATAGTCGCAGTAAAAGTATTAATAGTAATAATGATAATGTGGTAATGGTGACAAAAGAGCAATACCATCACCACCACCACCAGGCACATCATTAATGTCGCCATCACTATGAAAAATAACTTCTTTCGCAACCCTAGTCCAAGTGCAACACGTAGGTCATACGTCCTGTTGCAGTGTACACATCCTGCGACACCCGAGCCCAGCCGCCCCGCCCCCTCCCGACTGGTGACACTGACTCCTTTCCTCTACCCCCCACCCCTCACCCCCGAAGCGAGTTACACCTGGTGGTGGTGGTGGTGAGTGATGATGGTGATGGTGATAATGAAAATGATAATAATGAAGATGATGATGATGATGATGATGATGATGATGATGATGATGATGATGATGATGATGACGATGACGATGACGATGACGATGACGATGACGATGACGATGACGATGACGATGATGATGACGATAATATAGATTAGAATAATGGTAAAAATTTATGATAACACTAAAGGCGATAATGTAATGACGCAAAGGGAACCAGTTACTCCTCTTCATCTTCGTTTCCAAAATCCATCCTTAACGCCCGCCTCTAAGCTGGGGCAATGCATAAGCTTGTAAATTAAATATTTCGAGTTCGAGACAGTTCTCCTTAATCCCCTCGTTCTTAAGTCAGCCTCCTCATAAAAAAAATCCCTGTCGAGGGCGTGGCTTCATCTAAGTATGCGCAAACGTTAACAAGCGTGTGCGAGAACCCGTGCTTGTTTCCGAAAATATTTTCGGATTCGTGTCAGTCAAACGATGTCTTCGCCAAGTATGCGTGCGTGCGAGAGCGCTAGTTTCAATCTCGGCGTGAGCACTGCCCCTCCCCTCGTCTCCCCCTCCACCCGGTGCGCGTTCGTTCGACCGTATGCGGGCAGGTTGCCAGCGTGCCCACCTCATTCGCCCTCCGCCATCCCGTCGGTCGGTCGGTCGGTAGGACACCCGGAGCGCCGGATTCGGGGCCGCTACAATTTGTGCGTGTGGTTCTTTCACGGGCACTGCCATGGTCAATGGAAAAAGGGGAGGGAGAGGATGGGGAAGGGACCGTCCAGCAAACAGGATCAGGCGGGACGGGGGGACAAAAACTATCAGTACAGGTGTTTACAGGTACACAACCTGGGCGGAAGTGACGGCCAGAAGAGAAAATGGAAAGGCACGCAAACACACAAATGATACGCATACACACGCGCTCGCTTGGTTAAGGGTGGGTGCTACGCCAAACTTGGCAAGAAGAGTAAATGATGTTCACGACCCACTTTGAGAGGTCCACGGAATGACCAATGATATGTAGCGGGAGACGCAGTTTCTACACAACAAAATACAAGAGGACATAATTTTTTTCTGTTGTTATTCAACGTGTAAAAACTGACTCTAAAGTAGGGACAAGTATTCCCATACATGCTTGCAAACACACACACAAAGACAGACTGATAAATAAATAGTCATCATTTAAAGACGTATGATACAAATTCTTTCTTCCTCCTGTTCTAAGAGCGTAGACTACGACTACAAATGACCGGCTTCAAAATGTTCGACAAGCTACATCATCACCTCTAAATCAACCACGAGAATTTAGGTAGGCCTACAGCCAGCTGTCAAAAGGAAAATTCCGTCTAAGGCATTCGCGTCGAGGACCAACGCCAAGACAACAAAACCGGCGAAAAGAGGGTGGGAGGAGGGAGGGGGGAGGGAGGGAGGGAGGGAGGGGGAGGGAGGGAGGGAGGGAGGGAGGGAGGGAGGGAGAGAGAGAGAGAGAGCGAGAGAGGGAAGGGATGAGGGAGAGGGAGGAAGGAAGAGGGAGAGGGAGAGGGGTGAAGGAGAGGGAGAGGGAGAAGGAGAGGGAGAGGGAGAAGGAGAGGGAGAGGAAAGGAAGAGGAAAGAGGGGGGAGGGAGAGGGAGAGGGGGAGAAAGAGAGAAAAGGGGGAGGGAGGGAGCAGAGGGAGGGAGGGAGAGAGAGAGAGAGAGAGAGAGAGAGAGAGAGAGAGAGAGAGAGAGAGAGAGAGGGAGAGAGAGAGAGAGGGGGGGGAGAGTTAGAGAGGGAGAGGGGGGGAGTGGGATAGAGAGAGAGAGAGGGAGAGGGAGAGAGACTAACGCAATGACACCAGCCCTGGCACCATGGCACCCACCCATACATAAAGAGGGCCTTAACCTGAGCCTCCCCTCCCACCTCAACCACACCTCCCCTCAATCTCCCTTTCCCCCCACCCCCGCCACCCACCCAGCGAAGACTTCCCGTCCCAGCGAGTCCTTCGGAGGTAAGCTGAATGGCCAGAAATAGTTCCCCGTATGGGAACAGCCGGGCGGGCGGGCAGGCGGGCGGGCAGGCGGGCGGGCAGGCGGGCAGGGACTCGGGGCGCCCCTCCCACACGGAAGAATGCCAACCCAAAGAAACATGTCGTGTAGGCCGGCAGGAGGGTAGCCTATGCCGCCCGCCCGCCCGCCTGCCTATTCGCACGCACGTACATACCTTATACACGCACATCGAAACTATTCTGCACTCAGGACTCGGGGTATTTTTCCCAGCATCACACGCAACATCAGCCGTTCTTTCTCTTATCCGCGATACAATGGCGTGTGCAAGGGGGGCGAAGAAAAGCGATCCACACCGCCGCCCAGTGCAGAGGTCTATGTCAAAGGCATTAAGAATATATATATATATATATATATATATATATATATATATATATATATATATATATAATATATATATATATATAATATATATATATGAGAGAGAGAGAGAGAGAGAGAGAGAGAGAGGAGAGAGAGAGAGAGAGAGAGAGAGAGAGAGGAGAGAGAGACGAAAATAGTCCGGAAAGTAAAGGAGGATGGGCAGCCATCCGTCCTCCGAGCAAATAACTCCTCCCTCCTCTCGCTCTCATTTTCTTCCTTCCTTCCCCCCGGAGTAAGGCACCAGGAGCCTCCTATCCCCATCCTCATCCCGTCTCCCCCCCCCCTCATCACCTGCATTCCTCACATGGCCGGTACTTGAACTGCCGTCAACACGACCCCGCCTGCATCAACACAGCCACTTTCACACCCTCGTTTTATCACCCGGCCTCATCAATCGTCACCTTAAACTAAGCCACTCCTTTCCCCTCTCTTCCCCTTTCTTCTATTGCTCCTCTCCTCTCCTCTCTCCTCCCTCCTCTCTTCTGGTCTTTTCTTTACATCTCTTCTCTCTCATTTCTCTCCCCCTCCCTTTCTCCCTTTTCCTCTCTCCTCTTCTCTCTCCCACCACTAGGAGGAAAAGGGGACAACCGGAAACATACACACCACGTAACATTCTCGCCATCCCAGTCCTACTCCCTTCCGGATCCCGCAAGTCACGGCAACGGAGCACAATTTCCGCCCCTTGCGCCCACGGTCACGATCGACGGCCACTAAAAATACCTGTCACATTCTCGTCTATCTACGACTGACACTCTCTCGGGAAGGCACAAAATTACGTGCATGCGTTCGTGCGTAGGTGCAAGCACACGCGCACGCACTTAAGACTTCCTCTTGTTCCTTCTGTTCCTCCTCCTCCTCCTCCTCCTGCCTCAATATAGAACAGGGCACTCCACTGTTCTCCCCCGTCATCGTGCCCACCTTGGTAACGCCGGGTCAGCGTGGCTCTCCTGCCATGGCTCACACGGGCAAAGGCAGGAGGGATTGGGAAAGAGCGAGAGAATGAGGGAGGAGAGAGAGAGAGAGAGAGAGAGAGAGAGAGAGAGAGAGAGAGAGAGAGAGAGAGAGAGAGAGAGAGAGGAAGGAGAGAGGAGAGAGAAGGGACAGGAGAGAGAGAGAGAGAGGAGAGAGAAGGAGAGAGAGAGAGAGAGAAAGAGAGAGAGAAGGGAGAGAGAGAGAGAGGAGAGAGAGAGAGAAAGAGTAGAGAGGAGAGAGAGAGAGAGAGAGAGAGAAGGGAGAGAGAGAGAGAGAAGGGATAGAGAGAGAGAGAGAGGGATAGAGAGAGAGAGAGAAGGGATAGAGAGAGAGAGAGAAGGGATAGAGAGAGAGAGAGAAGGGATAGAGAGAGAGAGAGAAGGGATAGAGAGAGAGAGAGAAAGAGAGACTAGCAGTCACGACATGCACCCCACCTTCCTAGTTTCCCCGTGTCTCTAAATAATTGACACGCCAGATACAGATTTTATGGTTTACTGGCAAGTATGGCTCTTGTTACGCTTCTGCGTTCATTTGCCACCGGGGAGGGAGAGCCGCAGGGCAAGGCCGGAGGGAAAAGGGGCGGAGAGGCTGCGCATGCCCCTGGATAACCACGATGCCTGAGCGTCCCCGTGTGTTCATGTGTGCGTGCGTATTTCTATGAGCGTGCTTATGAGTGTGTGCGCGTGCGTGCGTCCGTGCCCACCGTGATTAATCCCCCACGCGCCCCATCAGGCATAAACGAGCCCTCGGGCGTTATGAGATCAGAACAAAAACATTCCGACGTTTCCTTCAGGGCGACCGTCGGCAGGACAGAGACAGCATTGTTTTCGTAGCCTCCCGTTAACAAGCCGAGGTGACGCCGACGCCACGAGACACTCACCTGTACGGAGCGCGGTCATTAGGTTCAAGTTTCCGTGCGCAGGGCTCGGTGGCAGGCCGGGCGGAGGCGCTCATTACGCGAATCTCGCCTTTACGCCAGCCTGACTTTCGACTCACAATTCCCCCGACGCCCATCGCCTTCTGGCCGCTCCCTTCGCACCCCGGCGAAGGAAAGGTGAAGTGCTGAAAAACAAACCGCTTTCCCTTTCCTTTTCTTTCTACCCATCTCTTTTTTCTCTCTCCCTTACAAAACTCTCCCCACTGCCGACGGTGCAAACGCCCGCACGATTGTTGGCGGAAAAGGACAAAACTCCAAACTAAGCCACGAGCGGGGAAATCACGGCCGCCGCGTGGGGACGGAGCGGCGGGGAAGGCAAGCCTCGCCCAGCGACTGCGGCCGCGTTGACTCCTGACCGCAAGAATGGACGAGGGATACCCGCCCTCCCACCGGACCGGATCGCCAAGCCCCATTCATGTCCGCTGTTCCCGCTACCAAACACACACACACACGAACGCCGAAACAGCCCTCCCCCTTCTTCCTTCCTCCTTGCAACCCTCTCCTGCTTCGCCCCGGCCACTTTACGCCTCCTCCTCAGCCACTAGGGAGCGCCCACTACCCACGAGTTCTTCATCTGCTCCTACTTTTCTTTATCTCCTATCTTTTTTTTTTCAATTTTCTATTCATTTGCCTCTCGTTCTTACCATCCTCCGTCTTCTTCATCTTCTTGTTCTTGTCCTCTATCCTTCTCTTCTTCCCTTTCCCATTCTCCCTTCGTCCCGAACACGGACTAGGCGCACCCGACCTCGGCTATTTACATAGGCCCGTAATTGATCTACCACACAAGGCCTGCCAAAACAGAAACTTCCCCCGCCGCGCGAAGAAAGTCGGCCGGGGAAGAGGAGGGCGCAGGAGAAGGCTGAAGACGACGGCGCTGGAGAAGACGGGAGAGTCCTCGGAGGGAGTTTATCTTGAATCTCATGGCTCTCTACAAGTTCATTAGAACGCCCACCATTTCTACCCACCCACCTAAAAGAGCATTACCTGGGATACTTTTTTTCTTTATATTTTTTCCTTCCCAAACCCCAGGGCCCGACTCTCACCTAGGCCTAAATATGCAATGCACAATTTAACGCAAGCTTAAAGTAATTATAAACAGCTCCTGCTAGTCCTTAAATGGACACTACAAACGACGCAACAGGGCTACCGGTTCACACAAATATGGCACGAACCGCAATAATTAGTGTACTCGTTCTCCTTTTAAAATGCAGGGTTGGCAAGTATGCTTTTTTCCTGAAGGCATTTCGTGTTTGGACAATATTGCTTGAATTTACAAGAGGTAAGAGTTGCTGGAACCTTCCTCTCCCTTCCCACAATAGACTCCGATGCCAAAGTTCTGATACAAGAACAATGCACATCACCTGTCAAAAGCCGACACAAATGACAATGCATGCGACTTGCAATCTTCAGGCAACTATGTAGACCTTGTTCCACAATGACATAACCTTGGAGGGTTATGCAAGGAACAGACTGTGGACTTGGGCGTATGGCACCTTCCTTATATAGAATAAAATTCATATGTTCTGTCAATGTTTCTAATATAGTCATACATAACAATGCACCACATGTTCACGATAATCTTCTATGACCACCACATTCAAATCTTACCAGTGCAATGGATTTAATAATCTAAAGATTTCTAGTTCTCCATACATCTATCAGTTTTAAGTAAAATGTTCATTTCCATAATAACAAAAATAATAGTTTGATGATGATGATGATGATGATGATGATGATGATGATGATGATGATGATGATGATGATGATGATGATGATGATGATGATGATGATGGATGATGATGATGATGATGATGATGATGATGATGATGATGATGATTGATGATGATTGATGATGATTGATGATGATGATGGCGATGACAACGACAACGACGATTGCTAATGACTATAGCTGTTGACACAACATAATTTTTTTCTTAAATACTGGTGATGATGATGATATTAATAGATTAATAAATAGTGTCATGAGTACCTTGGGTATTTAAACAACAATGATGGATACAATGAAAGGAAATCCTCAACAAAGAAAGTTCCATTTTCTTAAGAAATTTTCCAATGCTAGCTTATACAAACCTTTCAATGGATGAAGCAAAGTTGGCACTTCCATAATAGTACATGTAATTATGAACTAGGAGGCCACCCCTTATCAGACATGGTTACAATGCATTTCCTCTATTCCTCTAAGGAACAAATTATATCAGAGCATGTGTATAGCACAAACAAATATGACAGTATAAAGCCAACAAAAGCTCTAGTAACTAATTCATAAATCTACATAAAAATAAATCTACATAAATATTATTACAGTGTTCACAGTAATTAATTTTGTTTATCATACAACTGATTGCTCAGCACATCACTTTAGATATCATATACTCTACAGAAACAGAAAGCACATCTCTTTTGCTTTATCTACTTTCTCTTCTTCCATACAAACATAACTCCAAAATTAACTATTGTATGTACTGAAACAGGGTACTCACCATATTCTATGAAGTCTGACACAGTCTTTTCTCGTCGAAGTGATGAGTTGGTGCACTCGTCAAAGAGGACCAGGAGCACATCCAGGAGGGTCTCCATAGAGTAGCTCTGTCCGTCTGATAGGACAGGCCCTGAGAGGAAGAGGTGCTCCAGCTCACGGAGCCGCCGCTCTGAGTGGCTGACATCCATTTCTACGATGGTTCCGTCCCCGACTCCCCCTATTCCTCCTCCTCCTGTGACCACACTCCCACCTCCCCCTCCAGCATCATCCTGTCCATCACCCATCATTGAAAAAAAGGGGGAAAGGGACTTCCTCCTTTATTCAAGCAAAAGTCTGAACACAATCACGGAAGAACGGATTTCACTTAAGGAGCCATTGAAACTCCCCGAGTTAGAAAACCAGCCAAAGCATTGGTTCTAGTTATTCATCATCACAATAAATGTAATATTTGTTACTACAATACCTCATATCCTCATTCTCCAAGCACCATCCACAAATCAATCAAGTTGACACCAACCATAACATCCCCAAATTAATTTCATTTGCTTTAGAATATCTCCCATTACACAAAATGGCTTAAAATAATTTAATTTCTTCATTTACTGAGCAAAAGGGATTGACGATAAAGGCACATTGAGTAACACTGCTCTTGGGGGTGACGACTGAGGTTCCCGACTGATCACAAGACCCCCAAAGAAGAGATGTCGTTGAGGTGCAAACACAATTCACCCTTGGTAGAGCTGGGCTGTGGAGAACCACCTCTGGAAAGGAAGAGTAAAATAATCAATCAGTCATGTAACAGGGAATCAAACAATTTCACTTTAAATTTCCAAAGGTATTAAAATAAAAATTATTATGCACAGTATACAATTTCATCATCTACCACATGAGAAAAAATTTAAGATTGTTATATTTCTTCCTGGTCTTCACCTTGATTAATTAATTGATATGCAAACAAATTTTAGTATAAAAATCCAACATGTCATTCCATTCATCTCAATAAGGGGGGGGGGGCCCACTCCAGGGTTAATTTTTATATCAGCCCAATTATATGTTTAAAATGTCCCTAGAATAGCTAATTTTTCTATCTGAATGACACACCTGATCTTCTAAGCCAAAGAAAAACTTTAGCTTATTTGGATATTTTGACACCATAAACTTCTTTACCCAATCAATATAAATAAAAATAGTGTTATACCAACTGAAATGAAAAACTTTACATAGCTAAAATAAATAGCACAGCTATATACAGATTTCCTCAGCCACTGCCACACTTCCTAATTCACAATTTGCATGTGTCTGGTATGCACTTTGTCATTTCCAAGCAGCATGTAAGTTTTCATTGGGAATTAAATTATATTTTATCAATTACACTTTATTTATTCTCAAATATACGAAACATCTGTACAAAAATTTAAAAATGTATTACGTACAGAAACTACAAATCCATTCTAAGTTTATCTTACCCTTTTTTCCTATCACATACTTGCATCAACTATATAACAAGAAGACTATTTCCCTTTTTTTTTATAATATATAATTACATAACTCATTTTAATTTTCTATACTGATAATCACAAATAGATCTTATTCTTCACTTCGACATTTGTGTTTTTCAACAAACAAAAAATTACTTTGTAAACTCCATATCAGTAACTTTCTGCTAGCATGAAAAATTATCTTTAGAAAAAATAAATGAATAAATAAATAAATAAATAAAAAATTATACAAAATAAATGAGGTCTAAGAGCAAGTTCAATTACTAATTTCATTTTTTACAAGGGCTTTTACCTTGGTCTCTTGCAACAGACTTCATCTCTTTCCTAGAACTGACATCACAAGTGCACTTAACGCATGTCACCTTATTTGATACCACGTTCTGAATATTCTCTTATTGCATGCATCTGTAATCAAATGCCAGCAGATAATCGGATAAAACTTCAAAATCATTTTCAAAACTGTAGGTCTTATTTGTCTTCAGAAAACACATTAATCATACCATGAACAGCTGGCCAAAGGCTCATATCACAGTCTTACTCAAGAAGAACTATTCATCAAAGACCTCTTGCAAACAGAGGAGATGGGGAATCACTTTCAATAAACTAAGAAAGCAAAATGAAACAGAATATTACCAGCTCACCAGAAACACTTACAGCGACATAATGCATTAAAATACGTGCTACTGTGAATTAATGTTTTTTTGTTTTTTTTTATATCTGAGACAAAAAATTAAGCAAAGTTATTTCTCTGATGATTCATAGTTGCAAATGCATGAGCAAGACTAACAAATAAAGCAGGCTAACACGTCAAATGGTAATTCCAATGTGACACGATAAGAATCTGCTTAAATTTATGCCAAAGCCCACTTAATCTTGACTGGGAAAAGACTCCACTTACTGATCTCTCTCTCTCTATGAAGCAATTACCTCTCAAGCCCACCTTAAGTAGAATTCTTATTAAAGCACTCTTCAAACCTATGTGCATAAGATTATATGGAAATTCATAAATAACAAATAACGGTAATATCATATCATATACATAAATATAGTACAATTTGAGCAGATATTTGGAACTGATAGCCCAAAAAATTTGAAGACCTCTTTCTTCAGTAACATAACTCTACAAAGTGAAAATAAAAGAGAAAAATAGTTTAAAACTACCTACATATCCCTCTCTAAGCTGTGCAACAATATCTTTTGAGTGCTCTGATAAAGGGTGCCATACTTACATCTTATATATCCTGCCAAGACTGAGCTTGTAGACCTTCCCCATCATTTATCATCAAATATAGAATCAGTCCAATATTTATATTACCAGAATATACAAGGTGGAAGTTTGTGGGCCTTTGTGGGAGCAATAAAAGAGTAGAGGCTGCTGCAATTGTTTGACTGAACTATTAGAGGTTTATATTGAGTTTAAGTTTAAGCCTTCATCACAGATCACACAGTATGTGGTTGTGGATAAAACAAAACCAGATTACATGAAAAATGAAAGTCTTCAGAAAAGGATTGTGTGACATAATGCTGTGGCCTCTGTGCTTTGAACTCTAGCAAAGGCCTTTAAGAATTCCCATATATATTTAGCAATACTGAGCTTGGAATGGTCTTTATTTGATGATAACTCACCAGGAAGGGTCAGCAAACTCTAACTTGCTATATCATAATGGAAATTTGCTTGGCCTTTGCTGAAGCAAGTAAATCAGCATGGATGGACTAAGCACATAAGTACAGACACTTCAATTTCTCCAGATTTTCTGGTACATAGCAGTGTTATTTTGTGCATTCTCAGGACATTATCTTATTTTTTCTCTATGGGAATACAATAGTAATCAGAACATTTACCAAACTAGGTCTCATTTTGAAAGCCATTGTATTAAAAAAATATATACCATAAAAAAAAAAATTATAATAATAATAAAATAAATAACCCTAGAGATAGAGAAGCCTTTGATCACCAACTAATAAACCTGTAACATGTGTATTTCACTAGGATGTAACTTGGACTAGTTATATATTTGACTATAAATCATCCAAGGTGCCAATAAACCATACTGTAACTGTTTTAAATACCAGTTAAATCAAAGCAACCTTAATTTTCAATTGTGACAACTATGTCATGTGCATGTATGTGTGTATATATGAGGCCTGTTCAATGCAGCAAACGTAGAAAAGATATGAATGAGATGCAATAGATGTATCTGACCAGTTTTGATCATATCTGTCAGAAATACCAATGAAGATATATTCAAAACCAGTCATATGAATCTTTTGCATGGTGGAGATATTTAATCTCATTCTTACCTTTTTTACATGTGTATATATGTGTATGTGTGCATATGTGCATGCTTGCATACATGCGAGTGAGTGAGTGTATGAGCACGTGTGTGTGTGTGTGTGTGTGTGTTGTGTGTGTGTGTGTGTGTGTGTGCGTGTGGTGGGTGTGTGGGTGTGTGCTGTGTGTGCGTGGGTGGTGTGCGCATGGTGTGTGCGTGTGGTGTGTGTGTGTGTGTGTGTGTGTGTTGTGTTGTTGTGCGCATGGGTGGTGGTGTGTGTGTGTGGTGTGTGTGTGTGTGTGTGTGTGTGTGTGGTGTGTGTGTGCATGGGTGTGCATGGGTGTGTGTGTGCGTGTGTGTGTGCGTGTGTGTGAGCGTGTGTGTGAGCGTGTGTGTGAGCGTGTGTGTGAGCATGTGTGTGAGCGTGGGTGTGTGAGCTGTGTGTGAGCATGTGTGTGAGCGTGCGTGCGTGCCTGGGTGTTAGCATGGGTGTGTGTGCGTGCGTGTGTGTTAGCATGGGTGTGTGTGTGTGTGTGTGTGTGTGTGTTAGAATGGGTAGTGTGTGTGTGTGTGTGTAAGCATGGGTGTGTTTGTGTGTGTCAGTATGGGTGTGTTTGTGTGTGTGTGTGTGTGTGTGTGTGTGTGTGTGTGTGTGTGTGTGCGTGTGTTCATAAACATGCTGTGGACTACTAAACTTATCTATCTTTCTAGCTGATAATTTAAGGGCATCCTTTTTTTAAGAATGTCTTTCTTCACACTCTATATGCACTTCACTTCTCAGTCTTGAAAAAAATACATTATTTCTTCACCTTATTCTTCAAACACTTTAGCTTTCGCTATCACTACCAAATGACATATTTGTGCATAAGCAAGAGATGTTAAGGTAACTCCACATCAGTGAGTTAATTCTTTGAAGGGACAACCATCGATAGTACAATCAACAGCACCTTGTCAGAGGTGTAGTCGTGACGACCAGATGTTCAGCAATAACCTGTCCTGCCACTTTCAAATTCAGTAGAATTTCAGAATCAGAGAAGCTCATAGCAAAACAGAACAAAGAGAAAAAAATTCCCTATCACAATGCATACAACCCAATGCTAAGCAATTACAGTGAAAGACCCCAGATAATAACGAACACATTAACACTGGGCGGGTCATGATGTGCTACCAATCAAAGACGTGGGTCTTTACAATGAGTTTATTTTGATCACTGCTTTAAAACTCAAACACTGGACATGCTTCTCATAAGCTTCCTCTTCCAGAAGTCACGGGCAAATTAAGTTTAAAAATTACTGACTAATGTAACATAAATCTGTTAAGAAAGAAAAGCCAAATATATGCAAGTTCATCACAGTGAATGCCATGCAAACCTTTAATTTGCCGGATAAACATAACTTCTCGGTAATTTTACAATGACAAATGTAGAAAAGTTATAAATTAGAAAGCACAAAACTCTCTACCTCTGTGTAGTTATATATATATTTTATCCTTTCTCCAACCTAAGAGTACAAAAACAAGTAAATAACATCTAACTGAGCCACAGTAACAAACATTTTGATACCAATATTGCCTTCAAGTAAAGAATTTTCCGAACAACTTTACAATACCCCAAAGCAAGCTAATACTTGTCCAAGAACTCCCCAACACAATACTCCTACAATGCACCCGTTTCAAAGCAAATGCATGAAAACTAAAAAAAAAAAAAAAAAAAAAAAATATATATATATATATATATATATATATATATATATATATATATATCAGAAAACTACTGCAATATTGAATATTTGGATCCAGGCTTTGGTGAAGAGACAATAACTCAGGAATCAATAGAGACAAATGACATGCAAAAGCATGACCACAACATTTTATCTTTATATTCTACAAGAAATGCGGAAAGAGTGTTTTCTCAACGTTAAATATGACAAATTGACTTGCACTACAGTAGTACATGAGAAACAAGGGTAAGTAAAATGCAACAAAAATAAAAATAAAATGTGAAAATTTAATCAATAAACCAGTAAATTTAATCTATTTGTTTACTTAAATCATTCCAATAACCACAAATGTATATCAAAACAGGTACCAAATAAATCCATTGAGAATTCACCTACACTCATCCTTTGCAGACCACCAATACTACTGCACCTCTAACACTTTAACCCTAACAGTCAATATCAAACTTCAAAAAAATATATTATTACAAACTCATTTAAAAAGCACCTGTGATGCAATCAAAATAGATACTTAAAAACTGTAAATAATATTTTTAAAAAAATCCTCCCAGTGCGTCCAAATAACACACCCCTTCCAAAAGAGAGAAACTTCGAAATCACGTAAAACAAAATATCTGAGCAACAAAAAAATGGGTAACTACGAAGTAAAATGCACCTTCAAAATAACAGAAATATTAGATGAATGACACAAAAACTACAAGAAACAACTCCGAAATAACACACCCCTTGAAAACCCTCGCTTCTGATCCCTTCCTGAACTGCCCTCTCTCCCCTTGGCGATTACCTTGGATACTTTTGCCCTCGTATGAAATGACTGAAATTTGGCTGATGGAAGTGTCTATTTCACCGAGGAAAAGGACAGAAAAAGGAAAGCAGAAACAGCAGCCGACAACTACAGCTGGACTCGCAAAACACCGCGTTCTAAATCGATAAAAACCATTCAAATCTCGCTTTCCTCTTGTTTATACCAATTCCATCGTGCGTTCCACATCTAAAGACATATTCCTAAGTGAAACTTACCCCATTGCTCTTCCTATAACCAGCGAATTTTCAGGTATATTCCATAGTTTCCATGATAAAGACGAGCGACGTCCACTCACACCCAGAGACAAACCCCGACTGGCTACTCTCCGGATTTTTAGTATAGACGCTACAAACACTCGCTTGTCGGACCCGGCAATAAACAAAAGAACATCGTCAATCGGCTGAAAAGAGTATCTATATGCCTTTGAATCGGCAACTGTTTTTGGATTTGGATCGTTTAGGAATACGGTCGATCCTCTGTATGGTTTTGGTTTCAGGTGGGTT
>NC_051391.1:11832892-11840392 GCF_015228065.2 Penaeus monodon | reverse complement strand
TAAAAAACAACAACAATAGTGATAATGATAATAATAATAATAATAATGATAATAATAATAATAATAATAACAATAATAACAACAACAACAGCAACAACAACAACAACAACAACAACAACAACAACAACAACAACAACAACAACAACAACAACACAATAATAATAACAATAATAACAGCAATAATGATGATAGTAATAATAATAATGATAATACTAATAATACTAACTCTAATACTAATACTAATAACATTAATAGTAATAATAATAATAACGATAATAACACTGATACTAATGATAAAGATGATGATAATAGGAATGATGATGATGATGACGATAAATAATGCTTATAATAATGGTAAAAGCAATAATGATAATAAAAAAAAAAATGAAACTTTATAATGATAATTATTCTAATGTAATAATGCTAATACTTACAGTATTGTTAACGATAAAGATGATAGCGAATAAGTTGATAATGCTGAGCCAAGCTGTCAGTGATGGTGACATCTCTAAAAATTACAAGATCATCAAGATCAAATATGGTTTTGACGTTACATATAACGTTTCCCTATCATTATATCAGGTATATATCATTATATACCTGATGGTAAAATACATAAAAATCCTTTACACAAGTAGTTCACGGCGGGAGAGAAAAATAATTAGGCTCGTGCTGCGTGTATATAAACACTAGAAATGGCGGACGACAACAATACCAAGACAAGTGAAGTAAACAAAAATGATGATTCCTCCACTGCAGACAAGGAAAATGAACCTGTGTTGTTGCCAGACGGCGAAAAGAAGCGAGAGGAGAGAGAAGAGAGCAAAAATGACGGTGACGATATACAATTAAACATCGGAGAACAGTATATGGTTCGACGGGCAGACGATACATGGCGTAAGTCACTTTTCATTGGCGTCTACTTTATAACCTGGAAGTCAGTGTTTCATATGAATTCAGTTATGCAGCTTTTAATGTATTCTTTAACGTATAAGTTGGTTTGATATGTATTATTTTCCAAGTATTATTTTAAGTGGGAGCATATTATTTTGACATACATTTTCGAGAATATTTTTGAGTTGTTGATGTATCTCAGTTATATGCAGATGAAATCGTTATAAGACTTTATTATTTTTGGCGCTTATGCAGTGTAAATGTATGAATCTAAACACAAAGTATATAAATTGGTTAAAAGTAGTAATTTTGGATGTAAAAATTCAGGAAACATTGGTATGAAGATTACTGGGACATTTGATGGGCAGCATACTATCAGATGTCGAGCAAGGCATGTGGCTGTTGTGGTACACAGTATATGATACTCATGTAGGTTGGTGGTAGCTAAAGCGAAGGTCACACTAGTCAATTCTATCCTAGGATCCCTAGATAAGATTGCCGAAGTCAGGTCAGCTACAGAGAGGGATTGGTCACACTACATTCCGTGTTCCTTCGGAGAGAACCATCGTCTTACCTCATCGTCTTCATTGCTTATTTCATACATCAATGTTCTTTTCTTATTCCTGCTATTATAATCCTTATGGCTGGTATTCCACAACGGCTCTTTGGTCCTCACTTTATCCAACAATCGTAAATAACTTCCGAAGAGAGCTCCATGCTTCTGGGGCGTCGGAGTGGGTTGATGTTTATGTTCGTTAGTCAAATGAATGTCTATCTGAATTATCTATAAACATTCAGTGAGACATCATTGATCAATGCAATATATCTTTGTATTTAATAAGAAAATATATTTTTATCATGTTATTAAATTATTTTTTAAGATTGTAAGTAATGAGTTTACCAGTAAGTATATAGTTTTTGTTTCGGCAATATCTTTCAGCTCTAGGGAGGGATGAAATACCGACAGAGCATTTTCGCGCTGCGGAGGGATTTTCATCTCGGATCCATTTACAGCTAGGAAAGCATCCAGTTCTGGATAGGGATCCCTGGACAGAATAGATTAATGTGACCGGCCTTAAGAGACTTCATGTATGGCATTTCTGTAGCATGTCAAATTTTGGTATTAGTATAGATATGCTCATCTCATTTTTGACACTAGATATTGAGAAAACACGACAATCAAGATATATCTAATAATGAAAATAATACCTTTTATTCTTTACTATGCTTTCTGATTATTAGGTGGGTGTTGTTCGTGGTTGTGTTACATTTTGTGTTGCCAAAGATTTATCTTGTCCTTAGTTTGGCTCTATCTTGCTGTGAATTTAAGGTGAAGTTTTGTTATCCCAGGTTGGGGTAAGGAGGCAGCAGCCCCTTAAAAAGGGGGATACTAGGGTTAAAGACCCCAGTTAAGGGAAATACGTGAGGAACTATGAAATTTGAAATGTGCATGAAATGGCTGTGATCACAGCAGTTGGTATCCAAAACTCATAGGAATGGTGGTGTGCAATTGAAATGAAGGTTGAAAACATGCGAAACACAGTGAATTCAACTAGAAAACATTTCTCATATTCATTATCTAAGGAAACAAATAATAATATTTTATTCTTTACTGTGTTTTCTGATTATCAGGGGGGTGTTGGATCATGGTCATGTTGTGTTCATGTTGCCAAGGATTTCTCTTGGCTCAATCTTACTGTGAATATGAGGTGAAGATTTGTTATCCCAGGTGAGGGTAATGGAGCGGTTTAAAATGGATGCGTAATGGCTGTGATTGCAGCAGTTGGTACCCAAATCTCATAGAAATGGTGGTTTGCGGTAGAAATGAAGGTGGAAAACATGTAAAACAAAAAAATCAACTAGAAAAATTTATGTTTAGTGCGAAATGACCACCCATACTTTTTCTAAAATATGAACCAGTAGCAGATTAATGAAATTCATTGCATAGAATTCTCTTTATAGTTTGGTGTAAATGGATCCAGCGGTCATTTTTAGCTCAAACCTCTATTTTTTGAGTTTGCTAGTCCACCTGTTGCACCATGCCACTGGCTTGGGGGATCTGCAGGATATTGGGGTTTTAGATTGGAAGGGAGACAAGATATATAACATGCACTTGATTTCTACTTAATGTATATGAAAAATGTAAACTAAATTATTTGATTAAGATCTGCTTATCTTCTGTGTTTATTAACACATCACTGCTGCGTAGCAGAAATCCCTGAGTGTGATAAAACTCTGGTGATTTCTGGCAACGGCCAGACACTGGGTGCGGCAGTCCACTACATCAAGCCGAACAACCTGCTTCATGCACTCTGGCATGTCTCTGGACGTACAGGCGGTCTGTTATGATGCTGGATCACGTGACCTGGCAGCGTTGGGTTAAGTGCAAAGTGATCATGGTTGCCATGGTCAACATTCCTCCTCCTTGGGTTGGTTCCTTACTTGATGATAAAACATCAGGGCTTATCCCTGCATAGCAATCACACACGTGTCCTCATGATACAAAAAACAATTCAGAACTGCCATGAAATGTCAAATTGCATGATGCCCTGAACAATAAGTAAAATGAAACAACCCTTGCTTATGGTTGACTTGTTGATTTAACCCAGTGTTGCTGGGATGGCAAGAATACATGTCATGTCCACTGTTTTTTGTTTATTGACTGTCTTTGGTTCCATATGTGCTTAGTCCCTTGGATTCAGTAATAGTATTCAGTAATCAAGTCATGAAACATTTAGCTGAGGGTTGGGTGATGAAAATATACTGGCCTGTGGTAATAGAAATATGCTGTCATGAATAATTCAGCTGAATGGCAAAGTGATGGAAATGACTAGCCATGAGTGCACAAAGCTCATGCTGGAAGAGTAGACTCACTTGGCATTTAGGAAGAGCTTTTGCATTATTTCCAATGCTAACTGAGAGAGGAATATACCATCCATGAGCTAAGGCTGGAAGAGAGCTGGCTTCAGGGAGGAAAGTATATTCACGCTCAGGATCCTATTCCTGACTATTGTGCCTGGCAGTGCAGTGTGTGTTACAGAAGATTGAATGATACCAAAATAATGAAAAATACACACACATGCACACACGCGCACACGTACATGCCCACTCACGCACTCACACACACACACACACACGCGCGCACGCACACACATACACGCACACGCACACGCACACGCACACTCACACTCACACTCACACTCACACTCACACTCACACTCACACTCACACTCACACTCACACTCACACTCACACACACACACACACACACACATTTTCTTTTTCTTTAGATACTCAAAAAGTATTTTATTTTGAATCTTAGGCAAGTTACTCATCATTTTTTAAAATTTAATGGACTTGTGCCTTAGACATAAAAAGCAAACAAAATTTTAGTAACTGTTATTTTATCGATGACTGTCTTTTCTTTCTTAATTATCTTACATCACTTTGATATTGTTATTTTCATTAGTAGTAACTTTTGAATATTTTTTCTTTTGTGATTGCCAATAGTGTACCCATTGTTAAAAAAAAGATATCTTTTTGCAGAGGCAGCAGAAATTATCCAGAGAAGATACAATGATGTGGAGATGCAAAATGAATATTATGTCCACTACGATGGCCTCAATCGTCGCTTGGATGAATGGGTAACTAAAGAGAGGTAAGGGCAGGGAAGGTTGACTGTAGTCTATTGAATAATTGCCTTTTCTTTATTTATTTACCTAAGTATATTGATAAAAGAGAAGTAATGTATTTCACCCTACCTGATTTCACCTTTTCTTGAATTGGTGGGAGAAACGTTTTTTTTACTAATGCTATGAATATAGATTTTTAGTATAAACAGTATAATTATTAAATGTTATAAACATTAGTAACAGCAAGATAAGATAATGTAGAATATTTTTGAAAATCAAAGAAAAGGGTAAACAGGCGAGAGAGGCAGTACTCGTAATTGGCTCATTGGTGACGGAGTACAAGTGTAGCCATCTTTGTGTAAAAACAATTAATAAAGTAAACTCACATTGGGCATGGCATTTATGTACATGCCATGCCTGTCAGATTTGGGTTAATGGCATGTAACAGATTAATAATTTTTTTTTGCTATTTCTTCTTCTACCTTATGTGATTGAATATTCTAAGAAAATTATAAGTGTTTTCTCCCATATCCAATTAAATTGTGATGTATTTAGGGATGGAGGATTGAGGAGTTATTACCATTTTCATGCTGATTATTAACCCCTTGGATCTGGATGCTTCACTTCCTGCATGTGGTCCAAAATACGTGCATTAGGCTTACCTAATTGCCCAGTCTGATGGGTGGGAAAATGCTCCTTATAGCCGGTACTCTTTTAGTCATGGCTCATGGATAATATATTCCACACTTGTTTATTGATGAAAATAATTAAAATCCCCATCCTAAATACCCACTGAGTCTAATTACCTTCTAAGAGCTTTGTGCACAGCATATTCTTCTCACCCATCCCTCAAGCTAAATTTTTTCATGATGTAATGGACATGTCATCAAGATCATAGGGGTTAAGCCTATCTATTTTCTTTCGCTTGATAATTTTTGCATTTTGAAAAAGCTTGTTTCATATTCTCATTAACAAATCATGAAGTAGCAGGAAATAGAAAGAGGGAAAAAAGAAGGAACAAACTACCAGTTACAATTTACTGAAATCACATACAAACACATTTGAATTTACTGTGTATCTTCTGAAAAAAAAGTTTCTTCCTTACTTATAAACTTTTATTCAAAGGATTAAGTCTTACTGAATTGTTATATATTAAGAATGGACAATAACTGGAAGCTGTTCTGTTTGATACAAGCATAGAAAGGTAGGGATCTTCTTACATGCTTTCTTGATAGAAACAATAGTGTTATATGGAACTCTTCCAGTAAATTAAGTTTCAGGAATGAGCAAATAAAAAAATAATAAAGAATAATTGTCTAAGTTTTAAAATTTAATCTTTCAGGATAGATTTATCAGAATTGTATCAACGTGGGGACAAAACGCTAACGGGTAATGACCTCCTCAATGATCAAACTGCAGGACGGAAAATTACAAGAAATCAGAAGCGGAAACATGATGAAATCAATCATGTACAGAAGGTAAGAGGAGGTGACTGTTGTTTGTTTGGGAGCTTGGAATTATTCTTATATTGAAAAAAACAGCAAAAAAACGTTTACTTGTCTGTGTTTGCATGTTTTTTTTTCTGTGTTCTGGATCCCCGTGGTTACATTCCAGTAAGCCTTAGAGGTAGAGCTTATCAGTATCAGACTTTTGGCATGAATCAACATTTGAATTTGAAAATAAAAGTAAAAGCTATTCATTTCTTCCTTTGATGCTTTATACATAAGATGCAGAGATGTAAATTTTCATCACAAAATAATAATTTTAATAAGCTCTTGCTAAAATGGTTAAAATGTCCAGCTGTCCCCAATGTCTTATTTGCCACCATTGTGGGATGTTGCATCTCATGTATTCCTATTTTTCATGATCAAGCATGAACTTTTCTAAACTGTTATTCTATTTTCCAATGTCTTTTTTTCTGTTCTGTTCTGTTCTGTTACTGTCTGGCATTTTTTTTCTGGCCACACCCACTGTACCATCTCCAAATCACTGTTCCCCTTGTAGGCTTTCCTTTTCCAAGAGAATTCAATTCTTCAGCTGTGTTTCCTGCATCAATTTTGTTGTAAAAGGAATAAAGGGAGTGTGAAATAGTCTCAAGAATAGGATGTTTGCTTGCTGTAAGGGATTAATTAACTACACTGAACTGCATAGTAAGCATTTTGAAAACTGTCTAATGTGTCAAATGTTAAAGCTATCAACTTTGTTACTCCTGAATCCCCATTTGAATATTGTAGCTTGAAGTAATATGACATTTATTTAACTTACTCTACTGCACACCTCAGCCTCTTCCACTACATATGTGTGCCAGTGTTTGTAAAACATATTTTGCTTGAGAACTTTAGCAGATTGCTTACTTTGAGATTATCCAAGCTTTTTATGTTTTCCAGAATTCAAATTTGTTTCTATATGTGGTCTCACAACAAAATGTACTTAACAGCCAAATTTTTGTCTTGATACTATGTTTTGCTTTAACTACATTTTTTAATTAAGGTACATTAACCCAATCACAATGAATTATGTAGTTTTTTATGAATTATGTTACAAATTGCACCACATCTGCTCAACCACAAGGAGTCTATTAGTAGGCCATAGTGCTGCGCCTGATTTCCTCATTCCTTGAATTTGTGGGAAAATGTGTTTTTCTTTCTAATATTATTAATATTGATACTGTTATTATTCTACTTGGTATTATGATGATTAAATTGTAATTGAAATATTAAATACATTAAATACAGTAGTATATTACAAATGAAAAATTAAGAAGAAAGGTAAGTAAGTCGTTGGTAGGAGAAATAACTGACTTCTTGATTACTAGATACTTGTAGAGGCATCTATGTTAAATACAATAAATGAACTTATATTATAGTGGGTATGGCATGTATTCTTGCCATCTGTGCTGATTGGATTAAACAGTGATTTACTTTTGTAAATAATTCCCCAGGAATGGGAATGCATGAAAGACAATTAGTGAAAT
>NC_051391.1:11825392-11827892 GCF_015228065.2 Penaeus monodon | reverse complement strand
GCAAGAGGTATATATAATTAAATCTGTAAAATATCTGATTAAGTATTTAGTTACCTGATATATAGTTAAATCTGTAAAATCTTGCTTCATCCATTTGCAGTTATGAGCTCAGCAAGCTAGAAGGAGTTGTGGGGAGCCCTGAGAAGCCTCTGTCTGATCTTGGCAAGCTTTCGTACCGATCATATTGGACCTGGGTACTTTTAGAGATTCTACGAGATTTTAAAGGCACACTGTCCATCAAAGATCTCAGGTAAGTGGAAGGAAGAGAATGTATGGCTAAAGAGTTTATGGTATTAGGATGAATTTAATGTTGGATGAATTAATGGATACTATAATTGTTTGATGATGGAATTACGTATTTTAAAAGAAATAATAGAGAAGTTGATGAATTATGTCTCAAGTACTAGGATTATTTTAGAGTCGGAAATGTGTATTATTAGTAAAGATGCAGATATGACTATTAGTATTTTTGATAATTAGTTTTATTTGGCTGGGTAATACATAAAATACTGTTAAGGACTATTAGTGATGTTATGTTACAGATAATAGAATTTAGATATTAAAATCCACAGCCAGATGACCAGCATCACACAGCAAGACATAATTTCCACGCTGCAGAGCATCAATCTAGTAAAATACTGGAAGGGTCAGCATGTTATATGTGTCACACCAAAACTTGTGGAGGAATATATTAATTCAGCCCAGTTCAAACGTCCAAGACTAACAGTAGACCCTTCCCTTCTGAGGTACGTTCTTGATTGTTGTGTATAGTTATTTTGTAATGAACAACCAGTAATGTGTACAAAGATGAGAGTGATATGCAACTATATTGATTATTCCTTTCCTGTTGTGGCTGTGTTTTTGTAATATTTTTTCTGTTCTTTATTGTGGGATATCCAAAAGGTCATAGATTAAAGAATTAACATAGTATCTTGTGGTGGAATTATATGTTATAATGAGAAAATTCCAGATTTATGGGTAAAGTCCTGGAGTAGTAGATCAAATTATTGCTGGATAAAGACTGTGTTGTGTATATAATGTTAGAAAAGATTGAGGGGAGAAAAAAAAAGATTTATTCAAAACCAAAAATCTGAGTTATTTTTTTTAACTGATAAAGATATAAATGGCTTAAGAGATGACCAGTTTTTGGTTTCAGAGCAGTATCAGGGTTCATGTATTCAGTGACTGTAGAATTCTGAGATGTTCACAAACAAGGTTGTAAAGCCATGTGGTTCCTTCACAAGTAAGGAGAGAAATTAAATGGGTATTTTTTGTAGGTTCATCAACCTTGAATGGATGGTATACTATAGTCAGTAGGAAAAATATCTGTAATACTTAATGGTTGGAGGGATTGATTATATTGGATTGTAAGTAAATACAGAAAGATCTAAATAATAATCTGGTTAGGCTCTTGCTTCATGGAACTGATTGTTGAGTACCACTGTGTACACAGTAAAGAGATAAAAACTGCTGATTAAAGAAAAGAAATATATAGAATGGATAAGGGGAACAGATAAAAATTGATTATTTACAAAATGATAAGATGTTTTATTATAATAATAAATAATCTGGTAGACAGCAAAACAGTAAGATGCATTGCCATATGAGTTATTTAACTGGTAGGCATCGTTTTGTATGTATCATTTTGCTGGATATAATGTGAACGATGATATATTTTTTTGTTTCATCATTCCAGATGGTCGCCACCCAAGAGACAACAAAGCCAAAGGAAAAAGTAAAAGTCACATGTTATTATCCTTCCCATCATTTAAAGTTTATGTGGATGCAGATGGACATAGTTTTATTTGAGGTGAAATATTGTACAGTATATATGAGTATGTACCAGTAGGTGTTTATTTTCAGTGTATGATGAATAGGATAATACAATTTTACGTAAAGAAGGGAGGCATTGTTTAAATTTCCTTAGGTATATTTCATTCTGATATTGATGGCTTTCAGATAATAATGTAATTCCTATTCTAAAGAAAACAATTTTGTTTTGTTTGATTCGAGGTAAATAGTGACCAATTTAAGCATATATTTTAAGTATGTTATTTAAACAAATTTATAAGAAGATATTTCTCATATTTGGCATACCATTAGAAAATGGTAAATAAATAAAACACTTGATTATATAAATGCTTACTGCTAATATTTCATATCATAGTGATATGATAAATAAGAATAAAGGTTACTGTAATATTTCTATTTTCATTTTGATATTTCATTTGAAACAGGAATATGAAAAAAAATTACATCTTCCCTTCAGCTTTTAAGAAGAAAAAGCATGGCAGAAAATGGTTGGTTGGCCAAACAAGGCTGTTACAAAAATATTAGTACAATTATTTGTTTTCATAAGAAGTAAAAAACCCAGTGACATAGATTTGCCTTTTGACTTCTAATGTTAACAAAAATAAAGGTAGTTCTGAGGATTTTTTTTTATTTCTGACTTTTATATTTTGCAATTACAAATGGTTCCTTTTATTTGTCAAGAAAAAAA
>NC_051391.1:11792892-11800392 GCF_015228065.2 Penaeus monodon | reverse complement strand
ATTTATTATTTTATTATAATCATTACCATTATAAATTTACATTATATTTTTGTTATTATTACATTTTGTTATTATTATTTTTAAATTTTATCATCATCATCATCATCATCATAAAAATAATAATGTAATAAAAATAATAATAAAATGATTTTAATAATAATAAAATAAAAAATAATAATAATAATAATAATAATGATAATAATAATAATTATTATTATTGTCAATAGTATCATTACCAAGATCATTATCATCATATAATCTTTATATTTCATTTTTACTTTTTATTAATTATCTTTTTATCATATATTATTATTATTTTTTATTTATTATTATTATTTTTATTATCATTATTATTATTATTATTATCATCATCATCATCATCATCATCATCATCATAAACACCATCATCATTATTATTATTATTATTATTATTATTATTGTTATCATTATTGTTATTATTATTGCTATTATCATCATCATTATCAATATCATCATTATTATTATTATTATTATTATCATTATTATTACTATTATTATTATTATTATTAGTAGTAGTAGTAGCAGTAGTAGTAGTAGTAGTAGTAACATCATCATCATTGTCATTACTATCACTATCATAACCATTGCAATTATCATGATTTTAATTTCAGTATACCTGCCGTTATTGCCGTAATCAGTATCATTACCATTACTACCACCATCATTATCGGTATCATTGTTATCATTCTTGTGTTAATATGAACAGACAATTACCATAACCATAATAATGATAACAATAATGATAATAATAACCATTACAGTAACAACAACAACAACGATAATGATAATAATAATAATAATAATAATAATGATAATAATAATAATAATAATAATAATAATAATAATAATAATAATAATGATAATAATAATAATAATGATAATAATAACGGCAATAATGACTAGTGATTATCATCCACATATAAGAAACGCAGCAACAATAACGATAAGAGGTATTATATGCTATAACTATTGCGATAACAGTAATGACAATAAACCAATAATGATATGGCTATTAGCTTTTTTCTTGGTATTATTAGTATTAGTTATTTCTCTTGCTTTTCTCTCTCTCTTTCTCTCTCTTTTCCCTTTTCCTCTTATCCTTGCTTTTTTTTAACTATTCCCATTTCGCTTTCTTCATCTGTCTTTATCAGAATCCTCATCTCCTTTTCTTCTTCATCTCTCGCTCTATCCTCTCTACCTTCTCTCTCTTTTTTTTCTTCTTTCCTCCTCCCCTCCTTATAACCTTCCTATCTCCCTTCCTTCTTTCTCTCTCTTCTCTGTGCTTTTCCTTCCTCACTTATCCCTTCTTCCCTCTCTCGTTCCTCCCTTACCTCTCCCTTCTTCCATTTCTCTTCCCTCCCTCACCCTTCTTCGTGAACTTATTCCCATCTCCCTCTCTTCCTCCATCCTCCTTTGTTTCTCCTTTCTTCTCTTGCTTCTTACTCCTCTTTATATCTCTTCATCCTCCGTCTCTCCCTACCCCTCACTTTCTCCTCCCTCCCTCACACCTTTCAATCCTCCCTCCTTCCTTCCTACCCTCACTCCCTCCCTCCTACCCTACCCCCCTCCCTCTTACCCTCCCCCCTTCCTTCCAACCCATCCTCCCTTTTCCTCCCTTCCTCCTTCCTACTATCCTCCCTCCCTCACCTTCCTCCATCCCACCCCTCCCCCACCCCTCCCCCTTTCTCTCCCCTCTATCACGCCACTTCCCTAGAGTGAAGTAACCTCGCCTCGTCACTCTCCTACCCGAGGCTGATTAATTATGCTTCTGATCAAGGAAGCTAAATATAGCCCTTCTTGCTTCCGTGGTCGACTCAGCTGACTCACTCGCGACTCGAGGAAGAGAGAGAGAGAGAGAGAGAGAGAGAGAGAGAGAGAGAGAGAGAGAGAGAGAGAGAGAGAGAGAGAGAGAGAGAGAGAGAGAGAGAGAGAGAGAGAGAGAGAGAGAAGGGAGAAACACCCAAGAAATCAATAAAAAAAGAAAAAGAGACAATACCGAAAATTTACTCGTCTCAACCACAAAAAAGACAAGAAAAGAGAGAATGACTCAAAAAAGCGAAAGAGAGAAAAAGATTGTTTGAAAGAAAAAAATCCACGAGTTAACAGGGAGACCATAGGGCTAAACAACAGATATATAAACATAATTAATTTTCCTTTTTTTTTAAATTCTGAGACTTCTTTCTCCCGTGTTTGGCAATATGATTTTTGAACGAAGCGGAAACAGGCTTTGGTTCTGTTTTTATTATCATAATGATTATCGTTATTATTGTTCTTACTGGTATCATTAATACCATTCTTCCTATTACTATAATTATTAATATTAGTATTTGAGTGATTATTATCATTATTACTTATATTATTATCATTACGATGATTAAATTAGATTAATTATTAACAATCATTATAATTTCTATTGTCCGTATCGTATGATCAGCATCGATATCGTCATTATCCCTATTTCATTATTCAATTTTCAATATTACTTCCTTCAAAATAATCTATAAAAACAAACAGTAGCAATATTGGATGTTAGTAACATCAGTCGCAATCTTAGTATCATTATTAGAATGAGTACCTGTAATAACGTATTACTACTGCCAGTTACTTGTATCAGTGTTAATAACAATATTATTATTGGAACTACTAGCACTAGCAATACAGCATTATTAGTATTTTCTATTCTTAATACAATCCCCCCTCCTTTCGCCCCCACCCCAGTACCTGTCGAAAAAAAAGAAAATGATAAATAACAGCAACAAAGAAAATAACAAACAAACAGGACTTGGGATCCACTTACTTGTCTGGACTATTTTCCTGCAGTAGAGAGGTTCCTTTTTCCTGAGATACTCATTGTAGACGTGGGAGCAGTTGACAGTGTCCAGCGTGTGTTTGTCGAAGTTGAACTCTCCGCACCGTGGGTCCAGGGCGCTGTTACAGTCCCAGCACATGAGCGCTTCCCCTACACGGACACACAGAGGGAAGGAGAGTTAGAGAGTGGCTCTTGCTCGAATCGGTAGATTGGGTTATGAATCAGGTGAATAGGTGGTGTGTTAACATAGGTGGAGGGATTTTTTTTTTTAAAGGGAGGAGGCGGTTATGGTCTATTGTTTACCTACCGTGGTGCTGTGGTTCCTAGCCTAGCCTTTATGGACTTACCTTTTTGTGTATTGCTGTCTTTCTTTCGTAATGTTTTAATTGGGTTATCTCTATTCCCTTACTTTCTATACTTTCGTTGGTTATTACTGTTCTCTTACTACTTGATACATTTTGTTCATCAGAAATTTACTCACTTATTTTTACTTTTTCATTTACCCTAAAAAAAGCCTTTCTTTACTTACCCCCAACCATCCCCTTTCCTTAGCCATTATTCCCATATTCTATAATTCATCCTTTGACTTCACTGTATTATCCACCCTTACATTTCTATTCCTTCGCCCTTCATTCTTCTGTTTTCACTGAAATTGTCCCCTAGTTACTGACTTCTCTGTATCTCTCCTCGTAAACTGCCTTTCCAATCTTCTTCAAAGCCTGCCCTAATCTATTCCGTTGTGAGATTATTTCACCATCTATTGAGATAGCAGAAACCTCGTTTTACTTAAAGCCTAAACTAAAGTTTTAGAAATGGTTATCATTCCTGGAAGCAATTCATCTGTCTGTTTATGTATAACTGATGTAACCATTTTTTTAAATCTTAGAACGCACAACATGCTGCTTGCCATGCGGTGGATAGTCAAGCTTAAATCACATACGCTGAGTCTTCGCGATGAGCTGAGGTGACCTCGAACGGAATCCATTTTACGTGAAGGTCAAAGTTCAACTCCTCGGCGAAGGTTACAGCAAAGAACAGGTCAGAGGTCACAACAACACCCGTTAATCGGCAGGAACCACTGCCCATAAACCTACTTAACTTGGAGTATACGCTACGTATTTCAATATTATTCTTCCCCTCTTTTATTCAACACAAAGAAACGTCAATCTACCCAAAGAGTGGAGCGATATAATGTTAAAAGGTAAGTGCAGTCCTTCGTAGACTGAGAAGCTACGGATAACCACATAATCTATGGAGGGTTTTAAAGCATCAACGTATACATATCATAAACTACAACATCTTGAAGGTATGAATATTATCATGACGTCGAAAAACAATCGTCGAGAGTGTCGTGGAGCAGCAGGGGTTGGGTGGGGTGAGAAAGCAGGGGTTGGGAGGGGGGGAGGAGGAGGGAAGGGAGGGGAATGAATTTCTTGTATAAACACGCAAGGATTCAATAGCATTTTGTCTCTATATGGACGTAAGTCACTTTAAACTTTAAACCAAAGGCACATGACACAACGATAAAATACTGAATATCCAAGAATTAGAGATAATTAAAATGTGTACCTGAGATATTGCATAAGCTTCATACCAGTGAAGTAAACTAGTACACAAAATTTGACAATTCATGTGAAAAACTACAGGGATGGGGAACACCAAACAAAAGGTGGGGGTGAATTTCTTGTATAAACACGCAAAGATTCAATAACACTGTGTCTCTATCTGGACGTGAGTCACTTTAAACTTAAGGCACATGACACAACGATAAAATACTGAATATCCAAGTATTATAGATATCTCAACTGTGTCCCTGAGATATCGCATAAGCATCATACTAGTGAGGTAAACGAGTACACAAAATTTGGAAATTCATAAAAAAAGTATATGTGAAAAACTACAGGGATGAAGGAACACCAAACAAAAGGTATAATAATCGCTTCTCAATAATGTAAACGGGAATTTTCGCCTCGATACCACACATTAAATTCAGCAATAAGACAGTACATATAGTTTATGTATGGAAACTATACGGGCTTGGACACAGTGAGAGTTCAAGGGGAGTAACTAGTCGGTAGAATATGACAGGGGTTTTCTTTGGGACACTGAATACGCGCTCCCCTTGGCCGGGGGCGGGGGAGAAGGGGAGGGAAGGTGGGAAGGAGGGAGGGAGGGAGGGAGGGAGGGAGGGAGGGAGGGAGGGAGGGAGGGAAGGAGGGAGGGAGGGAGGGAGGGAAGGGGGAGGGAGGGGGGAGGGAGGGAGGGAAGGAGGGAGGGAAGGAGGGAGGGATGGAGGGAAGGAGGGAGGGTAGGTGGGAGGGATGGAGAGTATGAGGAAGGGAAGGAAATGGAGAACTATGCACGTTGTGTGGGCGTAAGAAAAAAATATTGATTGTCCTCAAACATGCACCGCCGAGGAACTGTAACACGCGATGGAGGTCTCCACATAGCTTAGTTACTGAACGAAAAATGGAAAAGGGAGGGGGAAAGAAAAGGAGAGAGAGAAAGAGGAAGAGAGAGAAGGAGGGAGAAGGGAAATGAGAGGGAGTGAGGAGGGGAGAGAGAGGGTAAGTGAGAAGAGAGAGAGAAGGAGAGAGAGCAGACAGACAGACAGACAGACAGAGAGAGAGAGAGAGAGAGAGAGAGAGAGAGAGGAGAGAGAGAGAGAGAGAGAGAGAAAGAAAGAGAGAGAGAAGAGAAGAGAAGAGAAAGAGAGAAACAGATAAAAAATAAAGACCAAATTCAGAAAATACCCAAGATGGATAACCAGAATCTCCCCGGCCATTCACCACTCCGCCACCCAACCTAAACACAACTGTAAGTAACCGCCATCCAGAGTTTGCATACCAAGGTTAGTGTCGGATCCATTCAGCAAGCTCAGATTTCGCGAGTTACTCTCCCCGGGGTTCTAACCGTGAGGTATGGCAAGGCAAGGGGAGACAAGTCGAGACAAGGCGAGGCAAGGGGGGACAAGGCGAGGCAAGGGGGGCAAAGGCAAGACAAGGGGGGATAAGGCGAGGCAAGTTGAGGCAAGGGGAACGAGGCAAAGTGGAAAGGCGAGGCAAGGGGAGACAAGACGAGGCAAAGGGGGAGGCAAGGGAAAGACAACAGTCCCACCGCGCGGAGGAGACCATGACTCAGATGTTCTTCCCAGGGCGCACTTTCTTCTAGGCGGAGATGGGGGAGGAGAGGGGGTGGGGAAAAGGTGGGATATATAAACATGCTAGGTATTTGAATATAGACAAGGGAGGGGGGAGGGGGGTCGATAGAAAGTTCTTTTGAAGGTGAATAAGAAAGAAGGCTTTACAAAGGCCTCAAGTGTAGACGGATCGTGTAAGATATTTGAGAAGACCCATTGCGAAGGTTGTGGAAGGGGGGAGGATGACAGAGGGGATGAGGGTGGGGGGGAAGGGAGACACACCACAATGCAGTCAGTGGGTGAGGGGGCTGGGGGAGGGGGGAAGGGGCGGGAGTGAGGGAGTCCACAAGTGAATAGTCTAAGTCAAGCGTGAGCAAATTTCACGTCAAGCTTTTCAAGCAGACGTCTTCAGGTTTCTTTAAAGTGAAAATATACGACAGTCAGATTTTTTTTTTTTTGCCTACACAACATAGTCCAACCTCGAGATTATGAGAGAAGAGAAAACAGAAAGGGGAAAAAATAAAGTGAGTGTGTGCCCTCTACTAACAACCAAAACAAAACATTTCCTCTCTCTCTTAGAAATCTCTTTCATATGCCATCACATAAAAAATCTTAATTTAAAATATTCACAAAACACCCTGCTAATTGTAACATAGCACAACCAAGTCTTTCGCAGTATCATCCATCACACCAAGAATTACCAAACAAGATATAACCAGAACACCTCCAAAGCACTGCCAGACCAACTGCTTCCGAATAGTTACCGGAAATAAACAGATCTACCTGCCTATAAAACGCTAGCCAACATCTCATGCATGACCTCCATACACAGTCTGATATCCTGCCTCTAAAAATATTTACCCAGCCCTCACAACATTTCCTACCGGGAGACTCAACCAGAGCACCTGCCCATAGCATTTACCATCACCTATAACATTGCCTAAAAAGACACAACCAGACGCACCTCACAAGGCACAACCTACCTTTCGGGTATTGACCAACGACCTGAAGCATTTCATAGCATTACCAGTCACTCAAAGATATACCTAACACCTAAGGCACTACTTAAGAAGACATGGACCAACACCCAAGGGCACAGCCAAACAAGAATAAATCCCTGAAACAGACGATCTGCCTCTACAGCACTAACCAGCACCTGAAGCATACCACTCGCTTTCAAAGCACAATCCAGCACCGAAAGCACAGCCAAGCGAGACCCAACCAGACCCCTGGCACCTCTCCCCGGCAAGGAAGGACCTGGCGATCGAGGTTCCCCGGTGGGCGGACGTGACGGGCGGGCGGGCGGCGAGCGGGCCCGTTGGCGCGGTTGCGGCCGAGCGTTAAAGGGACTGAAGATACGGCGTCCGTTTCAAACCTTTGTTATTGATTGCGTGTAAGGGGGGTGAAGGGGCGCGGCTTGAATTCACTTTTGCATGCATTTGCGTGGGTTTATATGTGATGTATTTATATGTATGCTTATGCACATATACACGGGAACACACGCACATATTGA
>NC_051391.1:11775392-11780392 GCF_015228065.2 Penaeus monodon | reverse complement strand
TTGCTTGCCTTTGACGTTTGTTTACCGGGCCAATTTGACCTATTAGTTTCACTTAATGCTGTTATTAAACACTGCGGGCCGTTTTTGTTTACAGTAAATGGGAGGTAGTTTTTACTGACCAATCATGTCTCCTACTGGCCATCTCACTCGCTTACCTAACTTACACCAGTCCCTTTCCAATTAAAATCTTAATTCGGAATTCTAGGGGGAGGGGGTGTTAATGAGAATACAAGGAAATAACTTGAAACACAGAAAAAAATAACTACAAGAAAAAAAGTAAAAAAAAAAAAAGAATCGAATTAGCGGCCATTACGCTTCGCACTCTTCTTCTGTCTCTCCTTCTGAGCGTTCCTATTCCCGGGACATTTTAATTAATAACCATCCAATCATCCACAGCGACTCGGTTAGCTGGTCGTTCCTTTAATCTGGGAGACCGATTAAGATAATTAAAAAGAAAGTTTAAAAATAGACGATATGCTGCCGAGCTGGACTATTCACCGCGGAGGAGGAGCGTCGCAATGCCAGGGGGATCGATGACTAATCGCCTCTTTCAAAAATCTAAGCAGATAATTGAAAGAAAATCTGTAAATCTGTATCAGCGTATTCTTGAGTTCTTACTTCTTCTTAAAAAAAAGAAAAATAAGAGAGAAAAGAGAGAGAGAGAAAAAAAAATCTTATTCTTAATTATCTTGACAACAGGGATTCTCCGAGTCCTTCTTCAATGCCCGCGGCGAGGCTCCACCACCTCTCGCTTTTCAGTTCGGTGGAAGTTCTTTTCTCTCTTCTCTCTCTCTCTCTCTCCGACTGTGAGTTATTCTTGTCTTCTGTCTGGTTCTCTTTTCAAAGATTCCTTTACTTTCTGTCTTTCTTTTCCCATCTGTCTGTCTGTATTTCCATCTCTTTTTGTCTGCCTATTTTTCTATTGGTCTGCATTTCTATTTCTGTTTGTCTGTCTGTCTGTCTCCCTTCCTCTTTTTCTCTTCCTGTCCGAATACCCGCTTCTCTGTCTCTCTCAGTCTCTGTCTCTATTTCTCTTTCTATTTCGACACACGAGAAAAAAAAAATCACCATCTCCCCGTCTCCTCTCAGAGATTTAATCCCAGCCCGCTAATCCCACGAACCCTAGCATGCAACTGTTTTCCTTTCTCGTTCTAATTCTTTAATAGCTCTAAGACATCCCTCAGCGACAAGCTCTCTAACGACGAGCCTCTCCCTGATGATTAACGCATTGCCAGACGACTAGGCTCGGTGCTTTGGGTCATGTAGGCTATCAGCGGCCTCGCGGGACCCTCTCCATGTGACACACAATCCCTCCCGCCGTCCTCCCTCACGATTCCTGCGTGGCTCTGTGAATTTACACACTCGAAATAGAAATGTTGTTTATACATGCATTGTACGCATATGCATACAGGCTCTCTCTCTTTCTCTCAATCTCTCTCTCTTTCTTTTTTCTTTCTTTCTATCTCTCCCTCCCTCTCCCTGCCTCTCTCCCTCTCTCTCTCTCTCTCTCTCTCTCTCTCTCTCTCTCTCTCTCTCTCTCTCTCTCTCTCTCAAACACACACACACACACACACACAACACACACACACACACACACACACACACACACACACACACACACACACACAACAATATATATATATATATATATATATATATATATATATATATATATATATATATATATAATATATATATATATATATATATACATATACACATATCTGAACACACTCTTAAGTACCCTTCTTATTCTTTTCTTTTTTCTATGAACCTCTCTCTATTTCTTTGTGTCTGTATTCTAACACCGTTTCTCAAATATATATTTTAACAGACTAAACACAATCAGACGACAATCACATTAATCGCACGCATTTTAATTTTACGTTATTCATCCCACCATCGTCCCAAATCCACAATGAATTATTAATTTTCTGCATTGTTCCCGATTGGAAGGCAAATAAATAATTTCCTTGTAAAACAAACGGATCCTCGGAAGACAAAATATAATTTCCTTGTAAAGCAAACAAATCCTATTCTCACTTAAAATAAATTAATGACTAGGGCACAAACGTATTCGAATCCGCACACATTCCAGCCAATACTGTCTTGCCGTTTTGTGGAACGAAAATGAAAATATTTTCCAAGAAGTTTTAATCTGATCTAAATTACACTGCGGTAATCTGAATTTCATGTAACTTGAACCCAGAAGAGAAACTGAGAGCGGGTGGCTTTTTTTTTTCTTCCTTTTTTTATCTCGGAAAAATATGGTTTAAAGGGAATTCCAGGTGTAAGAGAGAGCCTGCGGCCTCACTGTACAATGGACTATCATGTCGTAGATTCAGAGAACATTGGTGGTAAGAGTTTCAAAAGCCAAAAGAAAGGAAAGGAGAAAGGAGAGAGGAGAGAGGAGAGAAGAGAGAGGAGAGAGGAGAGAGGAGAGAGGAGAGAGGAGAGAGGAGAGAGGAGAGAGGAGAGAGGAGAGAGTAGAGAGGAGAGAGGAGAGAGGAGAGAGGAGAGAGGAGAGAGGAGAGAGGAGAGAGAAGAGAGAGAGAGAGAGAGAGAGAATGATATTGAATGCGAGTTAATGGAAATCGAGCTAAAGGAAATATCGAAATGTCTGCTGGAGACGCCAACGATTCATAACTATCCCGATCAATCAGCGTCTGTCTGTCTGCCTGTCTGGCTCTCTTCTTCCATTTCTCTCTCACTATTTTCTTTCCTTGTCCGTCTGTGACTCTTCTTCCTTCTCTTATTTTTTTCTTTTACCTTTTCTCTCTCGCCTCTTCATATCTCTCTAATTTTCTTTCCCTGCCTCTCCTTTCCACCATCTCTCTCTCACCCTCTCTTTCTCATTCGCTCTCCGTCTCTGTCTCTCTGTCTCTCTCTCTCTCTCTCTCTCTCTCTCTCTCTCCTCCCTTTTCTTTCCTCCCAAGCAAGCCTTTTAAAGAATACCTTGTCTCTGGTAACTCGTCCTCAATATCTACAACATGAATGAAGTCCATAGGTAGCGCTGTCTGGGCGTGGCGCGTGATAGGCGGTGAGGACCTACGAATGGCATAAATAAGGACGAAGGAATAAGGATAGGAAGGAGAGAGGAGGGGAGGGAAGGGAAGGAGAGGGGATGGGAGGGGAGGGGGAGGGGAGGGGAGGGGAGAGGGAGGGGAGGGAAGGGGAGAGGGAGGGAAATGGAGGAGGGGAAGAGAGGGGTAGGGAAGGGGATGGAAGGAAATGAGAGGGGAGGGAAGGGAAGGGAATGGAAGGGAAGGAAAAGGAAGGGAAGTGAAGTGAAGGGGCGGAAGTGAAAGGAAGGGAAGGGAAGGGAAAAGAAAGGAAGGGAAGGGGAGGGAAGAGAAGAGAAGAGAAGGGAATGGAAAGGAAGGGAATGCAAAGAAAGGGAAGGGAAGGGGAGGGGAGGAAAGGGGAGGAAAACGGGAGGGGGTGGGGACGTCATAAACAGGTCGGATTCTAAAGTGTGTTGAATGGAGGGCCTTGTGGGGGAACGCAAGTGAATGTTTGCTCTTTAAACAAGCTTCACGGAGAAGGATAATGACGCCCAGTCAGATTTTTAGTACGTGGTGCCCTAAGAAAGCTTTAGACAAGGATAAAAAGACGGTAAGAAGTCATTTAGATGTTTCACAAAGGAATAAAGGAATAATATAAAAAGTAAAATGCATAGTAGCATGTCATCTTGACATTAAATACTGCATTATATCTCACACCGGGAATAGAAAGAAAATAACTTGAGAATGTCATGATGTCATCTTACATTAAGACTTCAAATTCACATTCAGTTCTTTATTAGAAATCGATGCATATTATTTGATCACTATGATCGCACTCTCTCTCTCTCTCTTACAAGAAACAATAACGTCTCTTGGGGCGCATTTTCAACTCATCATTTTCTTCGTTGTCACAGAAACAGGAACGGCAGCTTACAATAGCTTTGGGAATTCATGCTAATTAAAACGAACTCCTTTCATTACTCTTGAAAACTGAGTCACCGGGAGAGATATACATATAGAAAAACAAAACCAATAACAAAAAAAGAGGGTAACGACAGGTATGGGGAAGAAAAAGGAACGGGTCTATCACAAACAGTATAATAAGCGATATCGCAACTGAAAACAAGAGATAGAGAACCAGAGCGAGAGCATGAGGGAGAAAGAGAGGGAGAGGGGGAGAGAAAGAGAGGGAGAGGGGGAGAGAAAGAGAGGAGAGAAAGAGAGGAGAGAAATAGAGGAGGGAGGAGAAAAGGAAAGAGGAGAGAGGAGAGAGGAGAGAGGAGAGAGGGAGAGAGGAGAGAGAGAGAGAGAGAGGAGAGAGAGAGAGAGAGAGAAAGAGAGGGGAGAGGGAGAAAGCGCCATACTTTTTCCCTCCCGGTCATCCAAAACACAGGAACAGATTGTTGGAAAAGAGATCAGTGTCTGGCTGTATTCCAAGGGCGATTCCCAACCCCTCCCCTTTTGTCCCACCCCGCTCCCGCCCTCTTCTTGTTCCTACAACCGAGGACTCGCTCTCGTCCACGATATAAAAGGGAAGAAGTCTTTGGACGATGCCACAAGTCGCCTCCGAAATACTTCTCGGCCTACGAGCGTCGGTCATTAGCAATAAAAGAGGAAAAGAAAGGAAAGGAAAGAGAATAGAAAAAAAATTACTTTCCCAGAATTCAATAAAATCTCTCTTTTTCCTCCCTTTTTTTGAGGCAAGAATAAAGAAGAGTGAACACCGGCCTTAATAAGTAAACGAAACAACTAGGCGGCCGCAGTTTACTTCCAAACAATGCTCGGTGAAGGTCATCGCTCTCCCGGAATAGAACAGCGTCGTGGGTCGATGGACATCTGGAGGAGACCCACCTCAAGGATTCTCGATCGAACTTCCTCAGCTGCTGCCAAGTGACCCAACGATTCCCCGCACGACTCGGCCCAACGACTAAGGACTCGGCCTAAGGACTAACTATGAGGACGGTTAGACGATGACGACTTGGCATTACGACTAAT